>NC_138551.1:48052894-48202894 GCF_964273705.1 Natrix helvetica | reverse complement strand
TCCAAATTCCACATTAAAGAATCTAGCATTCTTAGTTGACTTGCCTGGATCCTTGAAACATGGATACTATAAAGTTCTTGCTCCTTTTCATTATCGGTATACTATTTATAATAAGAAACCTATTTTAAACTTGCTGTTAAAGTATAGCGTTGGGGTGTATTGCCATAAAACATTGTTGTTAATATTATTATATATTTATGGCATAGTGGCCCAAAAAGCAAGTTACGAATGTAATCTAAAATTTGGGCATTAGATAAAACTGTTTAACAAATAAAATATTTGATATTACATGAAACAGTTATAATTCCAACACTGAAGTGTGGTTTAAAACCTTGTTTTTGTATACTTCATTAAAAATTAGATAATTGCCTCTGCAATTTTAGGATTTTTATCTGCAGGTAACATTTTATCATACTAGTATTCCTGGGCTTAATTTTATAAATAGGCCATATATCCTGGAAAAGATTCTCATGAAATTCATCAATAAAATATGTTTCACTGTTTCAAAATCAATCCATTACAGAGACAAAATGGTTGAGAGTGGGGATTTTTTTAACGTGTAGCATATTCGATGGCAACACATATAATCTGGCTTTTGAAAAGACAATTCTGTATTTACTTAAATATAAATTAAGATATATAAGGAGCTGAATCTATATGTAATGAATTCCAAAAGTTACAGGTGAACATGGAAGTCTGGTTTAGCCATTAATTTATGTATTGAATTATTCCATAATTTTTTGTTTAATATAGTTATATGCTGATGGACCCCTGGAAAATAAATCATCAGGATCAGTGCCAATCTGACTCATCTTGTGGTCACCTGGTTAAGCCACTATCTAATCATTTGGGATTTCATGAAGCAATCCTTCCTTGTTTTTAAAAATATGTTTCTAATCAAAACTTAATGCTGTAGGCTTAGCACAGCCTTTGTTCAATTGACACTATCCAGTTTCCAGACAACAACAGAATTTCTAGAATTCTACTAGGAACACTTAAAGGAGGTCGTAAAAGTTTTACTTGCAGTTGGGCTACGTTATTATTGGTAAATGTAACTTAAACCACATACAATTTGAGATATAATATTTTGCATTGCAGGAACAAATGTCCCACTTTTTGAATCAGAGTAGTCTTTGCTTTCAGAATTTTTTTTCTTCCTAATGTTTCCTGCAGGTTCAGTTCCCTTTTTTTTCAGATCATCTATTAGTTGCAACAGGTGAGCCTAAACTTGTGGGCTGAAAGAGAGTGACTGGCCCAATGTCGCCAAGTCAGCTTTCATTTGTACAATGGGACTAGAACTCACAGCCTCCTGGCTTTTAGCCTGATGCCTTAACCACAAAACCAACCTGCCTCTGTATTTTGCTTTGCTATTTTGAAATAATGCCTTTAAATGATGTTGCCAGGATAGAGCATGATTAACTAAAATGTTCAAATGATTAAAATTCTCTATTATCATCTCATGATCTTAAATTTTCCATCTGTAGTTTTTTTTAAAAATTAAACCCAAAGCGTTAATTTTATCATGGTTAATTTGAATTGATTTTTCTGGCAAAATTTAACAAATGCCTCAAGTAGGCATTTCAGACCCAACGTGGTATGTGAAAGAAAAGCATTATCTATATATATAACAAAGCACAAACTTTCTTTTGACTAATAATGGGCATTGGCCACCAACCCAAATTAACATAGTTTCCAGATTATTGACAGAGATACTGTATTAAAAAAGAAACCTATTTCATACATTTGTTCCTATTCTTTTAAGAAGAAATTGGATGACCATTTGCCTGAAATGGTATAGGGTTTTCTAATGGAGCAGAGATTTCGATTAGAAGATCTTCAAGATACCCTCCACCTCTCTTATTCTGTTATTCTGTTATTAATATATTGTTTATAATATAATTATTTTGTCAAACCAAAATGAAAAACCTTCTTACTCTGCTGTTGTAATGCTGACTCCTTTGGGAAAGCCATTATGAAAATCAAAATCAAATTACCTAGATTGATATAACTATTAATTTTTTGTTCAATCAAAATAAAATCACCTAGATTGATATAACTATTAATTTTTTGTTCAATCAAAATAAAAGCACAATCTCTTTGATCTAAGATATTAGAGAACCATTGCTTTGGTGAATTATTGGAATATTTGTTTGGACACACTGAAATTAAAATTCCATGTGTTCCACTGTATTATTGATGTCCTGCTTCAGTATAATAAGTGAAATAATTTAAGTGGCATTGCACACTTATTTCCAGAACTTTTTGCAGACGGACTGGATTTTCCAGATTTACTGAACTCTCTATTTTTACCCTTTAGGGCAATGTTTTGCAACGACTTAAAAGAAAAGTACGAAGAAAAAATAGTTATTAAGGGAGTTGATGCAGAAATAATGCAGATTCTTTTGGAGTATACATATACCAGTAAAGTGCTGATTACCAAGGAAAATGTGCAGAAAATTCTTGAAGCTGCCAGCCTTTTTCAGGTTAGTGAATGCGTGCAGTTAATGGAAAATATATATAGGGACAAAGCACATATTAAGATTAAGGTATGAGTTAATTTTATTTAACTGTTGCATTTAATCTGTAAACCTTTATAAGCATAGCCAATTAATGGCTGTTTACTATATGCTCTTTAAAATATTGCTAAATGGGTAGTTGTTTATTGAATAAAACAGGGATTAACAATGTGTGAACCAGTTGTTGAATGAAACTGTGACTATGCTTATCAAAGGTATCATGGCTGCAGATAAGAACCAGGAGGACCATGCATCAAGCCTATAAATGGCAAGCTGTCAGACTCCAAAACCAAGAAAGCCATTCAGAGTTATTTATAAGCTATTTCCTTTATTGTTTTTCACCTATAGACAGAAATAGTTCACCTAAAGTAACTTGACCTCTTCCATCCAACCAAACTATCTAAATTCCACTATCTGTTATTCCTCTGCATTGCACTTCCTCCTCTTGGGAATTCGGTCTACATTCCGTCACACAAGATCATACCAGAACAGATTCTAAACTCTGATCAATAGACCAAAAAGCATCCTAAATAACAGTCAAATTATTCCTAGGAAGAGTCACTTCTCTGTCGGATCAGAACAGCTTAGACAAGAAAATGCTAAACAAAATGAACTTAGCGCCTCCCTATAAGGAACCTGTCACCTTGAACATATTATTAATTAACAGGATACTCAGACTGCTTTCACAAGTAAGGCAAATATATTTATAGAACCCTTGAGTATTCACTGTCTAGTAACTATGTATAATATTGTATTTCTAAACTCTATTTTGCATTTCTAGTAGTCAATTTCAATTTTGAGATATTGGGGGTGGGGGGAGGATGAGATTCTCTGGAAAAAGTCCCTGGAAGCTGTCCTGTATACCTTTCCAGTTTCTTCCTGTGGTTTACTAGCTGGATTGCAGACTGGATGGTGACCTATGGTGAAGCTGGCTAAAGTTTTCTCCTCTCAAACAGAATTAATTAGCACTAGTATTCTATTAATTTTACCTTTGGGATTAATACAAGTAAATCAGGAGTGGGTTGCTGCCCGTTTGATGCACACATAGTTTTGCAAATTAACAAAAGCCTGGTAGAAGAGAGATGTTTTTACCAACTTCTCAAATACTGGGAATATTATTTTTATTTTGAATATAATATGCAGAGAAGAGCAACCAAGATGATTAGGAGGCTGGAGGCTAAAACGTACAATGAACGGTTGCAGGAACTGAGCATGGCTAGTCTAGCGCAGAGAAGGATCAAGGGAGACATGATAGCAGTGTTCTAATATTTGAGGGAATGCCAGAGAGGAGGGGGTCAAGCTATTTTCCAAAGTAGCTAAAAGCCAGACAAGGAATAATGGAAGGAAGCTGAACAAGGAGAGATTCAATCTAGCGATAAGAAGAAATATTTCTGACAGAGCAATCAACCAACGAAACAGCTTGCCTTCAGAAGTTGTGAGAGCTTCATCACTGGAAGCTTTCAAGAAGGGACTGGACTGCCATCTGTCATAAATGATGTAGGGTCTCCTGCTTGGGTGGGAGGGTTTTTTTACTAGATCGGAGGTCACCAACCGGTGGTCTGCAGACCACTGGTAGTCTGCGAGAAAATTTTGGTGGTCCGCAGGAAAATTATTTGCACTTTTTATATTGCACTAAATACTATTTATCTTTTTAAAAAATCATATTGGTGGTTTGCAGGATTTAAAATTATGAATTTAGTTGGTGACCCCCGGACTAAATGACCTAGAAGGTCCTCTCCAACTCTGTTAATCTGTTATTTGACATGTACTTATATCTAAGTGTAGTAGTAGAAGATCTAGTTTTCCTCATAACAAATTGACCTAAGGCAAAACAATTTACCCCAAATCATCCAGTGAACTTTTGAGTCTGATGCTGGACTTAAACCTGAAACTTTTAACTCCTAGTCCAACCCCTTAACTTCTCTCACCATAGCAGAGAGTAAACACCAAGGATATCTTCTGGGAGTGGAGAAAGGAACAGCCTTATGGAAAACCTCAAGCTGTGGAATCTCCCCGAAAAGTTCACTTTGTAGCCTTGGATCATGCAGAAATCTTCAAAAGGGGCCCTCCTGTTGATCTGAGTAACTGGATTTGAGTTCATAGTGAGAGAGACATTTCTGTCCTAAATCCTTTGGGCTTTAAAGATCAGTACCAATTGTGTGATTTCTATACCTTGCATAGGTCATCAGCTTAACTGTTGAATTGTGTATTGTGCAATTGCATTGCACTTTCTGGAAGCTTTTCAAGCACATTGAAATGATGTTACAAGTTGCAAAGTATAATTAAATGTTCCTAGGTCTGGATTACTGAGAAAGGGTCACAAAAAACTCATTAGCCATAATTGGGAGAACATTCTCACCATGCCTGAAAATCTAGTGATAGTGATAGATCAAAAAATATTTTTAATTGTGAAACTGTTCCTTCTGGAGGATGGGGATGGATCTCTTTATCTGCATATTATGTTCCAGTGTATAATTAGGGAAATTGTGGATAATGAGCCTGTGAGTCAGTGAATGGGGATGGAGGTAGGGGTGGGGGTTAGGGTTTGCAGAAATTTTGAAAATAATCCCCAAATAACTTTCTCCAAATAACCAAAATAGTAAAAATATAAGAAATAAGGGGACAGTATCTCCCACCTCAGATTTAACACTTTTATACTGTATATTTCTTAGTTTATTTTCATTGTGGAAGAAACAACATGCAGGGACACAATAACATAAAAGACCAGAATGCTACTAATTTCTAGGAGGGCTAGGAAATATTAGGATGGAATCTGGATATGAATTGTGCATATGAAAAATGGGGGGATAGAACTGAACTTTGTTCCAAAATAAGTGAAACTGTTTATATAATGTACAAACAAATTATCCCCTTGCTGTATTTATTACCTGTGACTACATGAGATAACATCAGATAGCAAGACCACAGGTAACATAGTCTGTTGTCATGATCACACCCAGAACCAACAGTATCTAAATTCCAATATTCAGTTTTTTCTTTCCCAGTAGGACCTCTGCTTTCTCTGGGATGAAAGTCAATTCTTCTCTCCCATCCAGCCTATTAAGCTTAGGCGCGTTCAAGGTCACTGATTGTTTCATAGAGTCAGCAGAGTACTAAACGGTACAGCTGAATGTTATCAGCATACTGAAAACACACTCCTCTGGAAATAGATTGTAAGTGGTAGGTGTAAATGTTATAATGCATAGAAGACAGGCTAGAACCTTGTGAGGAAATAGATCAATGCCGTGTGGGGAATGGGGAGGGCGTCTCAAGCATTAGATTCCTACCATTAACTTTTGTAGGTGCCCTGACTGGAAGTCCATTCTCAGTCAGGGAAACTCATGACTGCTTTTGGATCAGTCACATTCTCTGATCACAATGTCCGGGCTTGTTGTGAGGAAAATTGGTGGAAAAAGTAATGTATGTACTATCTGGGAAGAAAGATATAAATTGAAGAATAAAAAGTGAATGAACTCTGTTTTGGCCTTCAAACACACAAATCTAGCAAAATTAGGATGGGAGCAGCGAGAGACTCTTTGTATCACAGTACATATGGGGGCAGCCCTTCAAGTAGCAGGAGACAGTATAACATTTTTATGGAAATAGTGAATGATGCCCTAATGCAGTGTTTCTCAAACTTGGCGACTTTAAGTCCTGTGGACTTCAACTCCCAGAATCCCCCAGCCAGCATAGCTGGCTGGGGAATTCTGGGAGTTGAAGTCCACAGGACTTAAAGTCGCCAAGTTTGAGAAACACTGCCCTAATGTAACATGGACTGAGGCTACAGATTTTTCTGTTTTGGAGAGCCACTTTGGGAAAGACATTTACACTTTTACTTGTTTTCAGATGCCAAATCTCTTTTAATAGCTCTCTTTCAGATTTTTTTTTTAAAATTCCCTAACTCACAATGGAGGAAAGTGCATCAGTAGTTTCTCTTGTAGTATTGAACAGAACAACTATCTGTAATTCTTGTCTCATTAAGTAATAGTCTAGCTAAAACCATTACTATTTGTTTGAGAAATGTATCTAATAGGATGAATTATACAACATCAGATGGATACTGATTAAATAAGCTTCATTGGAAATACTAAGTTAAATATTTCCATACATGTACCTCAAAAAACAGGAAACAAGTGGTTTATAGACCAGGTCTGTTAATTTTCAGTTTTTGTAAGCAACTTAAATGTGTCAACAGGACATGGTTCAGAACATAAGATTCTCCTGTGAATAATTTTAAAAATCTACATACACTATTAAACTGTGTCTGGTTTTTCACTTCTCTCTTTTACTTTTAATTACTTTTTAAAACCATGCTGGTTTTAAACATGTAATCAGTTTACGTACAGCAAACCAAAAACTATTTTGAGGTTTCATCAGCTGTTAGGGAGAAACTGATGTGATATGACGAGGACCTGCTTAACATGTTTTGATGCCTAAAGCATTATTATTAAGCAGAATTAAACAGTTGCTTCATGAAGCACAACCTGAGAAAGAGGGGAAGTGGGAAGATGGAACAGCTCTCCCCTTAATGGGCCACTGAAGGTAACTGTCCTCTCACCAGTTTTGCTTGCATGAAATGTGGAGAGCATCATCAAACACTTCAAAACCATTTGAACCACCACCAGACTCATCCTGTGCATACAAGTTTATTACACTGATGGTTAATCTTACTATAATATTAGGAAGAAAACAGAATCATTCCTGGTATCTGAGGATAACCAAATAGTGTGTGATACATACAATTTGGAACTTCAGTGGAGGACACGGTGGCTCAGTGGTTCTTTCTGATCGACAATTTGGTAGTTCGAATCCCTAGTACCACGTAATGGAGTGAGCTCCCGTTACTTGTCCCAGCTTCTGCCAACCTAGCAGTTCGAAAGCATGTAAAAATGCAAATAGAAAAATAGGAACCACCTTTGGTGTAAAGGTAACAGTGTTCCATGCGCCTTCAGCATTTAGTCATGCCAGCCACATGACCACGGAGATGTCTTCAGACAGCGCTGTCTCTGGCTTTGAAACAGAGATGAGCACTGGCCCCTAGAGTCAGGAACGAGTAGCACATATGTGCGAGGGGAATATTTACCTTTACCTTTTATTAAGAAATGGCCAGCAAACCACCAGCACTATCTTCCAACATTTATACCTGACATGGTTGTATAATTCAGCCTTATAGCCAGGCTGATTCCAATGCTGATAGCTTTTAGAGTAACTGAATGGATATTTAGCAGATGGTACAGTGGTTAGAATGCAGTACTGCAGGCTGCATGCAATTTGGCGGCTCAAATCTCACCAGGCTGAAGGCTGAGTCCGAAAGCTCAGATGGCAAAATGCTGGTCCTGGTGACCCTGCAACATTATCCTGGGACATCTATATTCACCTTCATTCTGTAAAATTTTTCTTTTTATATAATTTGACAGCTTCAACAATGTATTTAACGATTGTGTTAAATTATGAACTTGGTAGAATGTAAACAAATTAACCTCAGCACTATGATTACTTTTGGATTGCTTATTTTAATAATAATTAATAAAAGCATATATCCCAACAATTATAAATAACAATGTTATTTAATAATAACAACTTATTGCACTAATAATAGTGGGTAAGAATATTAATTATTTATTCTAACCCCTTAAATATGCATTTCAGTAATGTTACCCAGGATTATCAGCAGAATATTTATTTGGAAAATAATTAAAGTAAATTACTCCCACTTTCTTAATTTCAGGAGTACAATAGAATGAGTGGCTTTTATAGCAACATAATTGTTGCTCTCATTAAACAACTGGGAGTCAAAACACTTGATGGCCGACATTAAATTCAGAGGACTGTCAGTAGATCTTAATTTACCTTCAGCACAGTCATTTTTTGGAAAACCTTGTCTGTTGTGGTATTTTACTGAGATTAATTTGCATAAACATTCATTATAATATTAATATAAAATATTATTTTTTGTTGAAAAGTAGCAATTACCATTGAATACAAAAGTAGCAATTATCATTGAATAAAAATGGGCATGCTACATATTACCTCAAAACGGTTAATTCTTGCATATCACTCTGCTATGCAAACGTTAACCGTTTTGAGGTACTATATAGCATGCCCAAAATCAAAGGCAGTTGCATCTAGGGAATAACTGTGGAGAAGACCCTTGTCCTCTAGTGCTTGTTCACTAGAACTTGTGAAGTTCTAGGATATATCTAGTTGGCCATTGCTCTACAAAGGATAAGCTTTTGGCCTGATCCATGGGCACTCTTCTTACATTCTTAGATATAGGACTCTGCTTCAGTGCTTCCAGATGGTTGCGAAGACTTGCCTGGCTGCTGATTTTCCTGTTCCCCTTGAACTGTATCAAAACATTGTCAAGGTCAGCAGTGAGAAGAAAATGTTTCAGTCAGGGATTGCTACCACATAACTGAAAAATGCACAAACTTGAACTACTGTACCTAACAAGAAACAATGGGCAGAAATTGTAAGATACGAATTTGGGCATTTTGTACATCAACCAATGTTGTTCCTCATGTTCTTAAAGTTTTTCAAGAGCAGTGAAAAAAGACAGGAAAATAGGTCTATATGATATTTTTTCTCCTATGCTTTCAGTTTTTGCGCATGGTAGAAGCTTGTTCCAGTTTCCTTAAAGAAGCTTTACACCCAGAAAACTGTGTTGGGATTCTCAGGCTGGCCGATGCTCATTCCCTCGATACATTGAAGCAACAAGTTGAGAATTATATTGTGCAGAATTTTACACAAGTGGTGAATTACGATGAGGTCTGTGAGTTGCCTGCAGACATTCTGAATGCCATGCTAAAAAGTGATGATCTCTGTGTCACCGAAGAAGCTCAAGTATTTCAGATAGTTATGAAGTGGGTGCGTTACAAAATAGCGGACAGGCTCCCACTCCTCCCATATATCCTGGAGAGTGTGCGTTTACCTCTTCTGGATCCTTGGTATTTTGTAGACACTGTTGAAGCAGATCCACTCATCAGACAATGTCCTGATGTCTTTCCTCTGCTTCAGGAAGCCAGAATGTACCATCTATCAGGAAATGAGGTGAGTAATAATATTAAAGGAACTACAATAGAAAGATTATCTAGATCTTATCTGTGGTAGGAAAGTTGACTGCTAAAGGCAACTTTGAACAATTCCATGGATAATGGCTTCATGGCTTCAACAACCTTTTTTTCTTTGAAATCAGAGATATATTCATGTACTGTTTTCAGAAGCTCACATAGCTCCTGGAACACAAAAATATTTTTGTGTAAACTTTTATAGATGCACAATTTTATATTTCCCCCTAAAATTGTGCAACTGCCGACAGTAATCTGTTATTAAATTGTTGTAGGACTTTTTGTTATTATTTACAATTCTACCTGAAAAATCTGTTATTAATTATATTTATGAATTAATTCCTTATCACTTCTTTGATGTATGATGTGTTTAAAGCCTAGAATAATAGCGCCTGTCTGAGGGCTCTGAGCATCCTCAAAAATTGCTACCGAATTATATTTATTATACATCATAAAAGGGAAATTGTAAGTAAATTAACCCCACCCAGTTCTGCCACATTTGACTTCAGGATCAAATGTCACTTCTAGTCCCTACAAACATGGGCATCCATGACCTAAATACACATTTGTAGATGGGGAAAGTGATTGTTGGTTGCTAGATTTTAACAACAGCAACATAATAATAGTTACTTTTGTTTTCATTTAGATGATTTCAGGAAGAACAAAGCCCAGAATGCATGAATTCCAGTCTGAAGTTTTTATGATCATAGGTGGTTGCACAAAGGATGAAAAATTTGTATCAGAAGTAACTTGCCTTGATCCTTTGAGACGCAGTCGTTTGGAAGTGGCAAAACTGCCAAACACAGAGCAAGAATTAGAAAGTGAGAATAAAAAGTGGGTGGAATTTGCTTGTATTACACTAGGAAATGAAGTCTACATATCAGGTAAGGAATGAAATAATTTGTTCTCTGTCCTCCTCCCCTGCCTTTTTTTCTGAAAAGAAGAGTAATAGAGCTAAATAGTGAACTAGCAAGTGAGCAAGCAAACAGATGCAAGGTGAACTCTCTGAACCACTCCCCCAGGGTAGAATCTCTGGGGAAGCCATCCGTGATTGCAAAGGTTTTACTTCCGGAAGAAACCATGCTGTTTAACAGGCGTGCTGCTGACCTGTAAGGTGTCTTTATGTAAATATTTTTGCTTTCAGTGTGTCAAGTCATGCCACATGGCAGCTGCAGTTTTCTGGTGCTTCATTCTCCTATATTCACAGTTGCATGAAGTTGTAACTGGATGGGCTTCTTCCCACAACCTGGTGCCCTGTAACAGGCATTGGGTTGTTCACCATTCTCATTTGGTGCTCCTGTGTCCTGGCACTTTGTGAAATATATAACTTACATATCAGCTTGCAGAGGCTCTGCTGCTGAAGCAAGGCTGATTTGAAGCAGTTGGGGAGGACATTGCAGTAGCTTTGGTGGCATCTCTCTCCTTCCTTCCTTCCTTCCTTCCTTCCTTCCTTCCTTCCTTCCTTCCTTCCTTCCTTCTTCCTTCCTTTCTCCCTCCCTCCCTCCTTCCCCCCTTCTTTGGAATAGTTCCTATTCAGACCCCCACATTTATTCAGGTTTATTAAAATGTGAAATGAAGAGTGAATAGCTAGGAGTCTTATTGGATGACCTGGGTCTATGGGGCATAGCTGTTGCCTTCCCTGTTTTTACTATGTTTATGCCAAAGGAAGGAGGGAAGGAATGTAGATAGATAGATAGATAGATTAGATAGATAGATAGATTAGATGGATGGATGGATAGATAGATAGATAGATAGATAGATAAATACAATACAATACAATACAATACAATACAATACAATACAATACAATACAATACAATACAATACAATACAATACAATGGTAGAGTTGGAAGGGACCTTGGAAGTCTTCTAGTCCAACCCCCTGCCTAGGCAGGAAACCCTATACCGTTTCAGACAGATGGCTATCCAACATCTTCTTAAAGACTTCCAGTGTTGGGGCATTCACAACTTCTGGAGGCAAGCTGTTCCACTGATTAATTGTTCTAACTGTCATGAAATTTCTCCTCAGTTCTAAGTTGCTTCTCTCCTTGATTAGTTTCCACCCATTGCTTCTTGTTCTATCCTCAGGTGCCTTGGAGAATAGTTTGACTCCCTCTTCTTTGTGGCAACCCCTGAGATATTGGAACACTGCTATCATGTCTCCCCTAGTCCTTATTTCTCTTAAACTAAACATACCCAGTTCCTGCAACCGTTCTTCATATGTTTTAGTCTCCAGTCCCCTAATCATCTTTGTTGCTCTTCTCTGCACTCTTTCTAGAGTCTCCACATCTTTTTTACATTGTGGCGAACAGAACTGAATGCAGTATTCCAAGTGTGGCCTTACCAAGGCATTATAAAGTGGTATTAACACTTCACTTGATCTTGATTCTATCCCTCTATTTATGCAGCCTAGAACTGTGTTGGCTTTTTTGGCAGCATCTGCACATTGCTGGCTCATATTTAAATGGTTGTCCACTAGGATTCCAAGATCCCTTTCACAGTTACTACTACTGAGCAAGGTACCATCTATACTGTACCTGTGCATTCCGTTTTTGTTGCCTAAATGTAGAACCTTACTCTTTTCACCATTGAATTTCATTTTATTAGATAGTGCCCAACATTCAAGTTTGTCAAGATCCTTCTGTATCTTAAGCCTATCTTCTGGAGTGTTAGCTATTCTTGCCAGCTTGGTGTCATCTGCAAATTTGATGAGTTCCCCATTTATTCCCTCATCCAAATCATTGATGAAGATGTTGAAGAGTACTGGGCCTAAAACAGAGCCTTGGGGTACTCCACTGCATACTTCCCTCCATGTAGATGCAGTTCCATTGAGGACTACACGTTGAGTGCGATTGGTTAGCCAGTTACGAATCCATCTGGTGGCGATGCTGTTTAACCCACATTCTTCTACTTTACCTAGTAGTAGGTTATGGTCTACCTTATCAAATGCCTTACTGAGTAAACTATGTCGACGGCATTTCTCTGGTCCACTAATTTTGTCACATTATCAAAGAATGCAATAAGATTAGTCTGGCATGATCTGTTTTTGATAAACCCATGTTGGCTTTTGGCTATTACTTTGTTTGCTTCTAGGTGTTCACAAATTCGTTGTTTGATTATTTTTTCCAGATAGATAGATAGATAGATAGATAGCAGGGCTTGCACAGCTCTGAATTTGATCTTCAAAATGTGTTTTAGCACATGAAAATATTTCATCTGGCCACTTTTATTTTGAAGTACACAGTAGCTACATTTGGGTTCCCATTAGTCCTAAATGAGATCCAAAACATTACATAGCATTAATAGATAAAGTTATAAGTGCAAAAGAAATCCTTTGCTTCTTATGCAGTATAGATTGTTGAGGTGATGGCAATGGATGGAGAACCTTTGGATCATCAGCCACTTATGATTTCGTAGCCCCATTTTTTGTGAAGTTTGAGTGCAAAATAGATGCATCGATTTAGCATCTTAAAGCTCCCAGATCATCTCCCAGATCAAAAAGAAGGAACCAATATTCTCCCTGGTTAGATCTCTTCTATGTCTCATCTGCACCTTTCAGATATTGGAAAAATATTTATATAGGACAGCACAGCATCCTGGATCAAAAAGTTTGTCTATTTCCAAGTGTAGGCATGTAAAGAATATGACAAACTGGCACTGAAGTTTTAATCTCTTCTCTCCCACAAATGATTTACTGGACATCTTTTAGTCACACTCTTAACTAAGGGAAAAATACTTTCTGGTGGAAAAATATTGAGTGATTCAGTACTATATATACACTTGGGCTCTTGAAGAAATGGCAAGATATAAATCTAACAAACTAAATAGATAAAAAGGCTTCTGTTCTTCAAATGTGTTATCATTTAATTCCAATTAAAACATAAAGATGTATTTAAATTATGTGAATAGAAAAAGTGTCAGATCTTTTTGAAATTATTTCTGTTTATCTCTTAAACAATGAGGACTAAATCTTAGTGAACAAGAAAAACAGACAACAACATAATGCTCAAGAGCCTAATGAAAATGTGTGAACAAAAACTGTTGTTGAGGATATGTCCTGAATCTTGGGAAAAAAATGGAATTTGATTTTTATTTGTTGCAGGAGGAAAAGAAACACAACATGAAGTCTGGAAGTATAATTCATCTATCAACAAATGGATCCAAATTGAATATTTGAATGTTGGAAGATGGAGGCACAAAATGGCTGTTTTGGGTGGCAAAGTATATGTGCTTGGTGGTTTTGATGGCGTACAAAGACTTAACAGTGTGGAGATTTATGATTCCTTTCACAACTGTTGGTCTGAGGTAAAGTACAGATGTACTTTCAGTATTAGTGAAACAGAAAACAGGGCCAAAATAACACAGTGTTGTTGCTATTTAATTTAAGTAAACAGACTGTTAGATCGGGTAATGGATAGGCACACACAGGCTAACGGTAACAATAGCTTTTTATTAAATGCAACAAGTGAGAACAATCCAGTGAAGGTTGCGTCTGACAGCAGCCCTTTTATAGGGAGCTGTCAGACCCTTCGACCAATGAGATTAAACCTCTGTTCCCGCCGGAACAGAAGACCTTGGTGGAAACCACTATAGTTGAAGCTACTATGTAACACCCCTCCCCCCTTAGATGGAGCAATCCTACTGGTCACGTAGTCACGGAGGTAGGCAGGCTTTTGAGTAGCTCTGCCTGACCTGTGCAGTTCAGTCGGAGGATGTTCTTCGAGCAGGTTGGACAGACCTGTTTGCTCCGCAGCTCCACTTGGTGGAAGCTTCCGAATCTTTCACAGGCCGAGGCTGTAGCTTCTAGAGCCGGTTCGCTTGGTGCTTGCTGCAGGCCTGCAACACAACCAGATAAGTTTCCCGGTACCCTCGGGCTTGAGCTGCCTGTGAAGAAGTGGTGTATTGCTCCCTTTGGGTAGGGCTTTGGCTATCTTGTGCAGGAGTTACCTCTGGTTGTCTAAGAGTGGAGTTGGAGAGGCGGCCACGGAGTTGGTCAACGTGCCTTTTCCAATTCAAACTGTCCTCAAGATAAGAGGATAAGAGATAAGAGCGAGGCCCAGTGATGCCTATCACTGTGGCAGGAATCCACAGAGTTACCCCGGCGTAGTCGTGGGCGTAAACTGAATCCCCTACACTAAAGTTCCAAATTTTGCTTGTGGAGTCAGGGGGCGATGTGGCAAAATAGTTTGGTTGTAGCCAGTCTAAGTGGGACCTTAGCAGGCGACCCATGAGAAGCTCAGAGGAGCTTCTCCCTGTAGTGGCACTGGGTGTGATGTGCTGAATTAGCAAATAGTGCTCAACCCATGTTTGCCAATCTCCCGGGCCCATCCTAGTGAGGGCCTCTTTTGCAGATCTCACCATTCTTTCCGCCTGATCATTGGAGGCCGGATGGAATGGCGCGACCAGGGCATGTCTGATTCCCTGTGCTGCTAAGAAGGTCTCGAATTGCATGGCCGTGAATTGGGGCCCGTTGTCAGAGACCAAGATGTTGGGCAGGCCATGTGTGGAGAAAAGTCTCCGTAGTAGCTTGATGACTGCTTCTGCCATAGTGGAGGCCATCAGGACTACCTCTAGCCATTTCGAGTAGCCGTCCACGAGGAATGTCTAGCCATGAACTGGGCCAGCAAAATCAATGTGCACCCTAGACCATGGTGCTTGAGGTCGCTCACACTCCTAGGGGGGCCTCTGGGAGAGCTGGTCTGGACTCCTGGCATGGTGTGCAGGTACCACCCATTCTTCGATTTCCCTGTCCATGTTAGGCCACCACACGTAACTCCTAGCCAAAGACTTCATCCTGACAATTCCAGGATGCCCTACGTATAAATCCTCTAATACTGCAATGCGCAGTTTGGATGGAACAACGACCCGGTTTCCCCACAGCAAACAGCCATTTACAACAGATAACTCATCACATTTACAATGGTACATTTTGAATTCAGATCCAACAGGCCCCTTGGGCCACCCCCTCCACACCCAGTTCAAAATTTGTTTGATGGTGGAGTCCTTTGCAGAGTGACGGGACAGGACCAGTCTCTAGGCAGTCAATGAGAAGGACTGGCATCTCGGGGGTAGGGTCAGCAAGAAGTTCTGGCAGCAGGCTGCAGCTCAAGGCGTCGGCATGCCCCAAAGTGGAGCCTGGTCGGTGGATGAGACGGTAGGAGTAAGCAGCAAGGAAGATCATCCATCTGGTCATCCACAGTGATAATGACACAGGGGTAGGACGGTCCCCAGCCAGTAAGCCCAGTAGCAGTTTATGGTCTGTAATGAGTTTGAAATCACAGCCTTATAGCTACTCATGGAACCTTTTTACTCTGGCCACTGCAGCCAAAGCCTCACGGTCCAGCTGGCTGTAGTTCCGCTAGGCAGCAGACAAGGTCCTAGAGTAAAAGGCTATTGGAGCCTTGGTTCCATTGGGCATGCAGTGGCTGAGAACGGCTCCGATGCCGAACGGTGAAGTGTCACAGGTCAACACCAGTGGCAGGGTCTGGCTGTACTGCACCAGGAAAGTGTCCACCGAGAGGAGTCTTTACCATGGCAAATGCATTGACTTCAGCTCTGCCCCAGGACCACTTTGCATTCTTAGCCGGGAGATGATGTAAGGGCTCAGCAACGATGGCTTTCTGTTTAAGAAATACACTGTAGAAATTAAGGAACCCGAGGAATACCTGTAGCTCGGTTTGATTGCGAAGTGTAGGGGCGTCCTGGATTGCTTTAATTTTTTTCGAGGTCAGGTGAATCCCAGAGCTGTCGATTAGGTACCCTAGGAATTCAACCTTTGGCACCTTAATTTGGCATTTTTCTTTCTTGAGACGAAGGCTTTTGTCTCTAATTCGAGCCAAAACAGTTCGTACACATTTGAATAATTGTGCCTCATTTGCAGCCAATAACAAGATGTCATTGAAATAGGGGATGACTCCTGGAATCTCCTGCAAAAGCCATTCCATGACGCTTTGGAACAGTCCAGGGGTGATACTAACACCAAATTGCAGGCGGAGACATTTGAATGCACCCCTGTGCGTCACAATGGTTTGGGCCTCCGCCGTAGCACCATCTACAGGCAATTGTTGGTATGCCTACACCATGTCCAATTTAGCGAATACTTTGCCAGGGCCTAATGAATATAATAGGTGCTGTACAATTGGTACAGGGCAGTGGTGGGCAACCCGCGGCTCGGGAGCCACATGCGGCTCTTTACACCCTTTAATGCGGCTCTTCTGTGTGCTGGGTGCCCGCTCCCCTCCCTCCTCTCGGGCTTCTGAGGGAAGCTTCTGCAAAAGCCCGGGCGAGTGACAACCAATTTTGGTCCTATGACTGCAGAATGCTGCAAAATACCATAAATGCAGGCCAGTTGTTGAGTGTTTCAAATGTGATTGGAACACTCAACAAGGTGACCACAGTGTGTGTGTGTGTGTGTGTGTGTGTGTGAGAGTGAGAAAGACAGACAGAGAGAGGAACAGAGAGAGGGAGTGAGGGAGGGAATCAGAGCGAGACTGACAGACAGACAGACACACACACACAGACAGACAGAGAGAGACAGAGAGGGGGAGGGAGGGAGAGAAAGATAGACAGGCAGAGAGACACACACAGAGTGAGTGATTAAGTGAATGAGTGAGAGACAGACACACCCACATACACAGAGTGACAGAGAGAGAGGAAGGGAGGGGAGAGAGACAGAGGGCGAGACAGAGACAGACACACACACACACAGAGTGAGTGAGAGACAGACAGACACACACACATACAGAGTGACAGAGATGGGGGAGGGAGGGAGAGAGAGACAAAGAGCCAGAGAGAGAGAGAGAAAGAAAAAGAAAAAAAGAAAGAAAGTGGGAGAGAGAGATGAAATTAAAAACAACAACATACAAACCTGACTTACTCAAACTATCCAAGGAAATGCAAGGCCAATGTTCACATTAGTGGTTGTGACTTTGTCAGTCAATGTCAGGATGTAATTTTCTCTACATTGTAAGGCAAATTTTACAGAATTTAACGTTATTGATAAATAATATGGTTCTAAAGTTTTTGTTTTATTAGTTGTGTTATTTGTATCCTCCCGACCTATGTGGATACTTGCATGCAGAATATTCTCAATAAAAACTTATTGAAACTAAAAACAGTGTACCATCCTATGTATTTTCGGTTTTAAAAATGTGGCTCTCAAAGTAAATTTCAATCGTGGTTTTGGCGAGATTTGGCTCAGTTGAAAAAAAAGGTTGCCCACCACTGGTACAGGGTAAGCGCTTTGTTGTAACGCTTTATTGATTGTGCATTTGTAGTCTGCGCAGATGCGGACAGACCCATCAGATTTGACAGGTGTCACTATAGGGGTCTCCCAGCGTGCGTGATCAACTGGCTCTAGGATTCCCTGGCCTATGAGCGTGTCAATTTCCAGATCTATTTTGGGGTGGAGAGCGAAAGGTACTCTCCTGGGCTTTAGCCTTATGGGGGCTATGTTGGGGTCCAAATTAAAGGAGATTGGAGTCCCTACATAATTACCCAGACCGGTGCTGAAGACGTCCTCGAACTCCTTAAAAATCGCTTCAGCACTTTCGTCCTTCAAGGCTTTGATTGATACCGGTCACTTCTAGGCCCAGGGCTTTGAACCAGTCAAGCCCCAGGAGGCTCTGCAGGTCGCTGCTGACCACCGTCACTGGGAGTTGGCCGCTGTATTTCTTGAATTGCACCTGGAAGGTGCCCTGGCCCACGATGGGGACTTGGTTCCCCTGGTAATCGTGGAGGCGGATGTCAGGGACACGTAGATGTTGCTTCTTCAGGATAGGGATAGCCCGCTTCAGTGGAGACCATGTCATGATGGTCAGAGATGCCCCTGTGTTGATCTCCATCTCGCATGGAGAGCCCTCGATGAGGACTGTGACCTTCAGCTTTTTTGGCTGCCTAGAGTGGACTTGGCCAATTGAGGTGTGGTAGGTGAGTCTGGCGTCACCCTCTGAGTGTCATGGTGGCTTCTGCCATGCCCCTTGGTTGGGCCTCTTCTGGCAGTTAGCTCGGCTTCTTGGCTGCCAGATCGTCATGGGGTGCTCGCTTCTGCACACTCGCTTGGCAATGTGCCCTTTTCGCTCGCAGCGCTGGCAGGTAGCGTTGCAGAAACGGCAAGCCAGTCTCCTTCGCAGGTAGCGCAAGGCTGGAATCGTTGTCCGAATTTGCACGCCAGCTTGGTGCGGCTACTGTGCATGTGGCAGCTGTCATCTTCAGCCTCGCGGTGAACGCATGTATTCTTCCGCACGTCTTGCGGAGTGTTTTGAGGCTGCAGTGTCTCTGTGGACTTGATGACCAATTTTGACGCCCTGGCCTCGCACAAGGCAATTGGTAGAGTGAGGTTAGACTTGGCAAGTAACCTCCTCTGTAAATTAATGTCCTGCACACCGCAAATTATGTGGTCAAGAATGAGTTCGTCTAGGTCTCGGAACTCGCAGTACGCTGCGGCCTTTCGTAGCGCCGCAATGTACTCGTTGATTGATTCACCTTCCCGCTGGTTGCGAATGTTAAATTCATGCCGGCGAACATGCTTAGACAGCTTGGGAGTGTAGTGGGTCCTCAGCATCTGCTGGAGCATGGACTAAGTGACCGATTGTAGCGGCGTTGGTTCTGACAGGTCTTTGGCAGTTTCGGACACTTCCCGTCCACAGTAACCGAGGAACATGTTCTTCTTGTGGCCTTCAGAAAGGCCCATGAAGTCGTTGGCCTCTAGGAAGCAGTCAAATCATAGCATATATGAGTCCCAATTCTCGGTGACTGGGTTATACGTAGTCAGTGGGGCGTGCATGGCCGTTTTGTGTCCTGAGGGCGTTTTGAGTTTGCCGCTCAAAAATGACTGCTCGAAGCCACGCTGAACTCCTGGGCTGAATGTACTTGCTGGATTGCCATGCTCTTTTTGGTTCGCCTAGTTGCCTTCCAATCCCACCTTCGTCGCTAGTGTGAGATCAGCTAATGGATAGGCACACACAGGCTAACAGTAACAACAGCTCTTTATTAAATGCAACAAGTGAGAACAAACCAGTGAAGGTTGAGTCTGATAGCAGCCCTTTTATAGGGAGCTGTCAGACTCTTCGACCAAAGAGATTAAAACTCTGTTCCCGCCGGAACAGAGGACCTTGGTGGAAACCACTATATTTGAAGCTAGTATGTAACACAGACATAGAGTGTTTTCACACACAACACCCGAAATGTTTTTTTTAAAGTCTGCATCTATAGTACAGTGTAGAACTAGCCAGCAGATTCACTGAGTATTAAAACAACATTTATTTTGTCCTCCTTTATCAGCTGTGCATTATGAATGTAGATTAGACCAGCGAGACATACAGAATTTAGCACATCTGTTTTTCACGCCCCATGTAGCAGCTCTTGCAGGTGAAGATCTTCAATGCAGATCAGAAATCCCAGACTGTTTTTAGATGCAGCCTACACAGAGGGTGCACAAGTCTGAGCAAAGCACTGCTCCTAGACACTGTTGTAATGTTGTACCATTACTCTCAATTCCTGTTTCCCACGTTTACATTAGCATGAATTCACAAAATCGAGAATGCGAAAATAGATGTGTGGTTATTTTACTTCATGTGCCAATTTTCATGGGTCTAAATTAAAACAAACACATATACATTTAGCTACATGTTTCCTAAGAAACTCATTTTCCATTTATCAGAAAAAACTTTCTGTACTTTCTTTTCAAAATGATATTTCCAGTGTATGTAAGAAATATTTTCTAGAATTCTATGTTAGATTCCTCTTGTGCACCCTTATTTACCTATTATGCTTTGCAATATAATTTACTCCTGTGCAATTAGTCCAACTCCGTTGAATAATAAAAATTCTTGTTCTAGCTATTATAATAATATTGGTACACTGTTAGTAATTACTTTATTTTACTCTTGTGGAAAAAAATGGGTTCAGAAATGATGATTAGCCCAAAGCCACTCTATCATTCCATTGGCAAGCACAGACTTGAATCTCTATTCCACCGATTCATATCAATGCCTCTTCCTTCTTTCTTTCAAACACAACTGAGTTGCCAAGTTTTGAGTTCTTATCCCATGAACACTGCAGCAAGTTTTGCATTATTTTTTTCTGACCCCCAAAGATTTTGAACCAACTTTTCATTTCCTTTCTCTATTATTGTAATATTCTTCTTCCTAATTGCTGGTAACTAGCATGTTTAACTTTGGACTTTAATTCAATTTCATATTCCATTTCCCTAATATAATAAGCCACATAAAATCAAAATTAATTTTAACACATTCCTAAATTACTTTATTTGTTTGATTTTAATACAGGCAACTCCTCTCATGATGAGTGTGAGCTCATTTGGAGTAGCCAGTTACAAAAAGAAACTCTACGTGATTGGAGGAGGACCCAACGGAAAGTTGGCTACTGACAATACACAATGTTATGATCCAACAACAAACAACTGGTGCTTAAAAACACCTATGCCTGTTGAAGCAAAGTGTATCAATGCTACAACTTTTCGTGACCACATCTATGTTGTGGGTAGGTTTAATATCTGCTTTCACATGCTTAATAATTTGCATATTCTCTTCAGCTCAGAACTCTCATTATAGTTATACTTATTTTTGTTTACTGCAAACTGCAGACTTGTGATACTCTTTTTAATTAGAACATGCAGATACTTCTAGAGAGATAAAGTGCATTTTAGTGTTAGCTAATGTACAATAGTAAAGTTAGTACTAATTATACATTACGGTATTAATTGGACTATTGATTATTAGTAGGTTCTCCTATAGGAGAATGAATATATTGGCATTTACTGAAATCATTTAAAAGTAATGTAATAGGATGATGCTTGCTTATATATGTATTACAGTGAATGTACAGCATGAGTGTGTGTGTTTGTGTGTGTGTGTGTGTGTGTTTACATACATAGAAAAATGCAGTTTTAGATGAACCTTTGAATGTAAGAAAATAGAATATTTTGCTTTCTTTTCAGTGAGTCTGTGACATATATGTGTCTCATTTCCTATATACAAACCAAGATTCTTTGACAATAATTTCATACACATTTTCACTAAGTCACAGACGAGGACATAATTGATGTACAGTCTAGTAGGATATACCCCAAAAGTTGTGTATTTAATATACTTCCAGATATCATTTTGATTTGAATAGATCAATCCAAAGAATTCTCAGTGTTTAAAAATCTTACACAAAAGATGACAAGGAGTTTTTGTATTCCATTTTATACCAGGATGTAGGGAGGGAGTTAAGCAATAGACATCCTGGAGACATAATGCATTGTAATCATAAACCTGTGTAGTATTACCTGTGGGCTTATGATCACTCACTTACAGTCTATTGAGATACATTGATCTTTTAAGTCCCTCTTGTTTTCTGCCTGGATTTTCCATTTCAGTGTGGGCAGAGAAGACAAGACACACCTCCCTGGTCATCAACAGTCAGGAAATACTTAGGAACAAACACACAAATCAGTTTCAATAGAACACTGAAGCATATTAACATTTTAGGAATACATAGAGGCCCAATGATTATTGTGTACATTTGTTCTCTGTCTCTCTCTCACTCATTCACTCACTCACACACACACACATCCAGTCTCACTCACTCACTCACTCACTCACACCACTTTTATCCGACCAAGTCCTTGCTTTGTTCATTCATAGGTCCCAGCAACTACATTTGCTTGTTGATTTATAAATCATCTTCTTCTTTCTTCTTTGATTTCATAATGATTTGTTCTGTCTCATCTAGAAAGGATCTTTGAGACAAGATTACTGGCTTTTGTCTTCTCGGCTTACTCAGAGACAAATTTGGTCTCGTGCATTCAAAGTCGATTAATGGCAGTCTGTTAAATTGAGGTTTCACTTTATGCATTGAAGAACCAGTCACTTCTTGAAAAGAATAATTTTCCCTCTCCCCTTTCCAGGTGGGGCAATGAAAGCAGTCTATTCTTACAGTCCGCTCAAAGATATATGGTGCCTTGTGACTCAGTTAAACCATGAATGTGCTAGTTGTGGGATTGCTCCTTGCAACGACAAACTGTTCATTACTGGAGGACGGGATGAGAAGAATGATGTCATCGCCACAGTGCTGTGTTGGGATGCTGAGACCCAGAAATTGACAGAGGAGTGTATTCTCCCACGTGGGGTCTCGCATCATGGGAGTGTCACCCTGAGGAAGTCATATACATACATCCGTAAGGTAGTTCCTGGCGCAATCTCAGTCTAACTTTGAAGGAAGACTCAAGATAAATGAAGAATAAGTGCTCGTGAAATACCTCATTTTCCCAAAAGTTATAAAGAGCCTATTGGGATGGAACAATCATGCTGGCGCAGCATATTTTCTCAGTTTTCTTCTATACATGCTAAATTGTCAAATGGGATATGGGAAAGACATATGCATTGTGGTATGAGTTCATTTGCACTCCACAAAGTGATATGTGAACCACAGTATTACTATCCTTCAGTTATCACATTTCTCTGATTTTGCAGTGTACTTCTCTGGTTTAAAAAGAATGTGCTCCACAGAGTAATATGTGCAAAGGGGAACAAACATTGCATATAAAAAGAGAGATGATGGGCAGCCTGATGCCTCTAGGCACCGATGCACTCATAGATGAACATGAAGGAAAAAGGGAAGAGCTGGCATGCTGCAAATTAACCCCAACAGGAATTCTTAGAAGATAAAACGGGGGATGGCTGGACTTAAGATGGCAATTAATTTGTGAGACTACTTCCTAAAAGTCCAATAGGTTGCAGCAAATCAAACATAGCAATGTGAAAACAAAAAACGCAAACTTGGGGAAATAGCTTAATGTAATTGTGGGAAGAAAGTGACGTATTCTGTGTCACCTTTGCCATCCACAACACCCACTAGCCATGGCCATATCTGACCTCAGTAAACTGGAACAAAGTACTTCTTCAGCTTTTCTGTGGGTATTGATGCTTGTTCTGCACCTTTTGCTTTTGAAATAAACTCTGCCTCTGCTCCAAGTAACTTACCCTGTGTGTCCTATGGAGGACCCGCCCTAGATTTGAACTCAGAATTTTCTACTAACATAACATTAGTGGAAAGCATATGTAAAGGCCGCATATTAAATTTATTACAAAGAAAGATAACCTGGATGGTCCCCCTGTCCCCCACTAATACAGTATAGATAGCAACAAATAAATAAAGGCAGGCAAAAGTTTTGTGCAATGCCCAGTTTTCCTACTTGTTACCTAAGATTGCTAACTCCGGTCCAGATTCTCTCACACTTTGAAATAGAGCCTGCTTTGATATGTATCTGGGTATATCAGTGGCCTATACCTCCTAGAATCTCCCCCAAAGAATAGCTAATAAATTAATTGCCTGGTACTCCTTTTAACGTAAGTAACCAACACAAAGTGTCAACTAAAGTGCCATCACAGATACATTACACTTGTACGCCAGACTCTGCACTGTCTTCCTACCAATGCAGTTCAAATGCTGTTTTTGACTTTTAAACCCCTAGGCAGCTTAGTAAGGGGATATTTCCATCAAACAATCAATCAGAATAGAGCTGGAAGGGACCCTAGAGATCTTCCAATGTAGTCTAACCCCCTGCTTAAGGAGGAGATCCTATATCATTTCAGACAGGTGGCTGTCCAGTCTTTTCTTTAAAACCTCCAGTGATGAAGCACCTACAACATCTGATGCCAAGCTCTTCTGACAGCAGATTTGCAAGACCACTTTGGCTAACTAGTTTCAACAGCCTGATTTATGTGTCCCAACAGAACCTGCTTATAGAAACTTCTTAGTGAAGAGGGAAGTAGGGGATACTGCAGTGGTGGGTTTCACATTTTTTTAGAACCTCTTCTGTAGGTGTGGCCTGCTTTGTGGGAGTGGCTTGCCAGCCATGTGACCAAGTGGGAGTGGCTTGGCAGTCATGTGACTGGGTGGGCGTGGCCAACTTGTAAAATGTGGTGAAACTCACTTAACAATGCTCTTGCTTAGCAACCAAAATGTTGGCTCAGAAACTCTGGCATTTGAAACACGCAAGTCTTAAAGCTGTCACGTTACAAGACCTTTGCACCCCTAACCCTTTAGAAAAAAAAACCAGGGATGTTGAAACTTGACAGCTTTAAGACTTTAAGGTTTAGACAGGGCTCTTAGAGGCGGGCGGGGCAATTGGTGAGCCAGCCAATCAGTGAGCGGCAGGCGGGGCAAGCGTGGTGCAGACGGGTGGGGTGGGGGGAGCTGGAACCGGTCCTAAACGGCAGGGTAGATTTGTGGAACCTCTTCTATAGAAGAGGTTAGAACTGGCAGGAGCCCACCTCTGGGACACTGGTACTATTTTTCTATTGCCGTATCTGTTCAGGGAACAGTTTTCTTCCAGAAATTCAGTCAGCCGCCACACAGTTGTGGAAGTTTCATAATTTACCAAAAATCAAGTTATTTCAGAGAGGAACATGAATTGATGCAATTGATTGGGAGTTGGTTTATTTTTGTAGTTATACTATGAATGTTTTATTATATTTTTATGGATCTATTGTAAATGGTGAAGAATGTCTTTAGATTATAATAAACATAAGTCAAACAAACAAGCAATGTGAAATTTACCTGGAATGCCCTTCTAGAAGACAAAGCTGAACTCTACGAGTTGTGATTCCCAACTTTGGATATTTGTTTTAATTGTTCTTTTGTCAGCACCACTACTACTTTTTTTGCTGAAAGATGTGATAATATTTCAAATGAATTGAAGTTAACATTTGCCATTTTAAGATGTTCCTGTCATTTGGTAATAGCCTAAAATATAAATATCTTTTAAAGATTATAACAAATTAAATAAACATACCTGCTTCTTTATCAGAAAATTAAAGGACAGAGGGACAGGAAGAATAAATGAAAAAGGGACAGTAATAAAGCCTTGCCAATTTGTGATAGGAATTATATGGCCTCACTGGTTTACATCATAACTCCATCTGGAGCAACCCATGATTACACACACACACACACACACACACACACGGTGTTGGGATTCAGCCAGTTCACACCACTTCGAGAGAACCGGTTGTTAAATTTCTGAGCAGTTTGGTGAACTGGTTGTTGGAAGAAATCATTAGGGTAGAGAACCAGTTGTTAAATTATTTGAATCCCACCACTACCTCCTTCCCCAAATATTAAGGGCACTTCTAGACAACCAGCTTTTCCTTAACTCAAGTATAAGTGGGCTTCCTGGGATACTCTAATTATAGATTACCAAGTTGCCACTGGAATAGCATCCATATTTGTTTGTGAAACTATAGCTTTCCTAGAGAATGAACGGCCAGTCCTCTCCCACTCTCTTTATGGGATGCTCTGCCTCAGGAGAACACTGCATTATATTTTGTTCTAACATTGATATTTATTGCTTTTAAACACAGTTGTTTTTATTGTGATGGTTTAACTTGAGAGTTTTATTTTTTATTCTTATCTTGTAAATTGCTCTGGGCTTTCCTGGAAGTAAGAAAAGTATAGAAATTAAGTCAAATTAAAAATTGCTGCAATATAAAAGGGAGCTGTGTGTCCTTTTAATCTACTACCATTTCCCCCCGGCTAACGGTTTGCTTGAGACACTATCAGAGAAAGACAACGATACATCTAAGAAAAAAATTAAGATGCAGAAATGTCATTAATGACCTCCCCCCCCCCCCCGACATTAGAACCACCACTGACTTCCGCTCCTTCCGACAAAAATTGAAGACTCACCTGTTCCGATTGGCTGGCCTGGCATAATTATAACTGTTACCTCCTGGCAGACATATTTCTTAACTGGTATTTTAGGGGAAGTGTTTTTAAATTTAATTTTATGGGATATTTTTAGGGGTTTTAAATCTATATTTATATTTACTCAGCTATACAGTTCTTTTAACCTTCTTTTAACCTCCTCCATATTTATCTATCTTCCTATTTAATAATTTTAACTGTTCAATTATTTATTTTTACATGATGTATTTCTTGTATGGACTGTACACTGCCCCGAGTCCCTTTCGGGAGAGGGGGCGGTCTATAAGCGCTCAGTAAATAAATTAAGCCCATCAAGGTACATTCTACACTGTCAAAATTGCATTCCCATTCATCACAAACTCTTTTCACTTGCAATTTCTATGGAAAGCGTGTGATCTTTATTCCATTTACCTGGATTAATGAAACCTTATTTTTATTCATTGGTATCATAAGCAAGATAGGATCTTATTTTCCAACCACCACCCCCATTTCATTAAACCAAAGAAAACGTATTGATGAATTGTTTATGTCTGTGGCTCGATTTGTCTTCACATACAAGACCATTTTCTTTTTAGTATTGCGTGTTCACATGAAGCTCAACAGGTGGCACTATTATGCTATTTTAAGTCAATTTTTTCTTTCCAGGAAAAAACATACAAAACAATCCCTTGAATAATAACAAAACAAAACAAAAATCCTATTGCAACATCATTTCCAAGAAAGATATTACAATTTCAACAACATTATGAGCATGGCTCAAAATGTAATTACATTATGCAAGAGCTCTTTTTTTGTCTCTCAACACTGGGGCCCCTTTTCTTTTTTGTCCAACTTATATTTTGTCACAGATAATCGCATTTCCCCCCCCAATGTACAATGTTATTAAAATTTTTAAACACAAGAACAATACAAATTAAAAGAAAAAAAGAAAAAAGAACTAATCATGCAAAAAGAAAAGAGTAACAGACAAATTTGAAAAAAGAGATAAAATGGCTTCTGTTTTTTTTACAACAGTATAAACACCGTACAGTTATAAAGTGACCTTTCTAAAGTTACATCATGATGCTCTTCTTTCTATAATCTATCCTACAAATCATTAAAACCATAAATCTTAAGTTTTTTCTTTCTTTTATGCAAGGATGCACAAGGTGTCTCCAGTCACCAATAAACTCTCATCTTGCTAAGCCTGGCCCAACCCACTGATATTGGCAGAGAGGTGGATCCCATCAGTTAAAGAACTCTGTCTGTTGGGATCCAGAAGAGCCTTCTCTGGCATGGCTTCCACCCTCTTGAGCAGTGGTTCTCAACCTATGGTTCGCGACCCCTTTGGGGATCGAATGACGCTTTCACAGGGGTCGCCTAAGACCATCGGAAGACACATATTTTCAATGGTCTTAGGAACCGAGACACTGCTCCTCTATGGCCACAACATGAGGAACTGTATTAAAGGGTCGCGGTATTGGGAAGGTTAAGAACCACTGCTCTGGAGCATTCTAACCCCTAGGGTCAGATCAGTGACATGCGGTGAGGTTTATGACTGGTGAGGCACTGACACAGTGCTGGGTTTCAAATATTTTTAGACTTGTGGACTTCAACTCCCAGAATTCCACAGCCAGGCATGCTCAGTTCCAATTTAAAGTGACAGCATTTGTTTTTCTCCTTTGCTCCTTCTTTCTTTTTCTTTTTCTTCTCCTTCCCCTCCTTCCTCCCTCTCTCCCTTCCTCCCCCTCTCTCAAACACACACACACACACACACACACACACACAGAAGTTGGATTGGACTATCTCTCCTACCCCTTCCCTCTCTCGCTCACTCTCAAACAACCCCCCCCCCACAAAAGTTGGATTGGATATCTTTTCCAGTGGCTTGAAAGCAGCTCCTCTGCCATCCCCCCCCATTCCCCTGCTGCCTTTCCCAAACACCTCCACCATTGCAAATGCAGCCTGCTGTCTGGGTGGGAAATGCCTGGAACACAATAAAGCCCACCCACCACCTCCTGCTGGCAGGCTGGGGTGAGAGGAGAGGCAGAGAAGCCGGAGGGGAGCCGAGCCGAGCCTTCCAAAAGAAAGAGGCTGGGGGGAAGTGTGTGTACTACAGCATGGCTCTTTGCCTGGCTTCCTGCCTCCTCCTGTGGTCCCCTCAGTGCTCGCTTGTGCTCTCCCTCCCCAAGTGTAGTTTGATTGCAGGTGGAGCCATGTTGCCTTTTCAAACTTGTAATCAGTGAAGCTGGGCTAGATTTTTATATAGTTTTATCCAGCTGTATGTGTGTGAGAGAGAAATGAATGGGGGCCTGGGGAGGAAGTCACTACACTTGGGGAGGGAGAGCACCAGTGAGGTTAAGCAGAGTCATCGACGGTGAGGCAGCAACTAGCTCAGCTTTTTCCTTTTACTTTTTTTTTTCATGATGAGAGTGGTGAGGCTGTGCCTCACTTGCCTCACCTGACTGCACGTCACTGGGTCAGATATACTCCCACCCTTCTATCGTCCCCAATATTTGCAACCCAACTTTTTTGTTTTTATTTTCACTCATTTTTATTTCCATTTCTGTTAACATAGATAATTGTCACTGTTAATTTGTTGAGAAATACTTAATCTTCCCTGGAAAGTTAAACTGTTCTTCCTTTCTTTGTATCTCCTCCAAAATAGCTTATGTTTTCTCCTATGCCTTCTTTGGAGTTCACTATTATATTGCATAAAGTAACCTCTCATACAAACTTTGCTTGAGGCCCAAACCATTCTTCCATCTGTACTCTTATTAAGATTATTATTTTAAATACAACTTGTTTGAATCTCTTTCTACAGTCCTCCATAATTGTTTCTTTTAGTAACAGGATTTTATTTAACCTTCATCTGAAAGAACTGGGACAAACAATCAAGCAGAAAACAATATCCTAATCAAGGAATTATCAGGGAGAAAAGCCCCACCCCTACCAACATTGGCAGGGCAAGTTAGTTAATGATTATTTTTTCTTTTAAAACCTATGGATTTCCTCCGGAAATTATTTATTCTTTGTTAGTTCAGCTTACTAAGAACCACATATTCTTCGCCCAACATCCTCAGTTGGATGGAGAAATGGAGAAAATGAGTGCCATTTTGTAGAATTGATTTTGTTGCTATGTAAATTACCCTCCTATCTAGACTGGGTTTAGTTGTAAAAACCTGGATCATGGACCTCCACTCTGATATGGATGTTCCTGACCATCTAAGACTACTGAATAATGCCTGTTATTGAATGCTTCTAGTCTTCACCACTTGAGAGGTTTCCTTTTTTTCTCTAGAAGCTTCAACCAACTCAGCCCCTCTTTAAGGATCAACTGAATTGCTCCAAAATATTCTCCAAAAGTGCTCTGCAGAACTATTTTTAGGAAGCATCCATACCACATCTTTTTTTTTTTTGAGGTCTGGCTTCTTGCCAGATATCTCCACTCTACACAATTGTTTTAAGAAATAAAACAGAAAAAAAACCCTCTATGCTACCCCAGTTAAGGAAGGGGGAGTCATAGGAACTTCTTTTTTGTATATATATATTTTATTAAAGATTTTTACAGAAGTAAAAGATATACCTGAAATGATATAAAGTAGGATTAAAAAAGGAAAAGTGTGAAATGTAGTACAGTATACATATGACTTCCTAATTTCTTCAGAACAGTTAAAAATTTATTATCTGTAGTCCCTCTTTTGAAGTCATATTATAGTTTCCTTCTTTTAAAAATCAACTCTTCCTAATCAGCAAATCCATAAATCACCAGTTTATTTTTTCCATTTTCAGCAAAAAGTCCACAAGAGGTTTCTAGTCTTTAATAAAAGTACTTGTCATATTCTCAATCAAACAAGTCAGTTTAGTCATTTCACACTTTCCATCATCTTCATAATCCATTTCTCTATTGTGGGTATTTCAATATTTTTCCATCTTTCCGTCTCACTGCAGAGACCATATCCGAACCAATCTTCCCATCTTTCTACCTGGCTGTCCAGAAGTCCCAGGGAAATAGGAACTTCTGAAATGGAAAATATTCTTGAGGAAAGAATTCCAGTAGAAGCCTGAGTGGGGACAGTAATGCAGAGTGATGAAGGGAAGGCGAGCTAATACTATTGTTGTTACTCCTCCTTGGTTACTGCTCTGGTTGGCTCAGTAACAGCAGCAGGAACTTTAAGAAGGGCGTTAGAGGTACTGGCAGATCAGTGGTGGGTTGCAGACGGTACGCCCTGGTATGAGCGTATTAGAGCCAGCCCAGAGCACCGGATACCGTTCCGGTACGGTTCTCCAGAGGGCCCACCCTCCGGAGTTTAAAGGCTTCTGCGCTTTTGGAGCGTCGCGGAGGCACTTGAATGCATGCGCGTTCCATGCATGAATGCATATCCGGTTGGAACGGGATTTGCAACCCACCACTGTGGCAGATGCATCGTTTCAAGCTACTCTCTTTCTGACTTCCTTCCTTCCTGCTCAGTTAAGGTGCAAAGTAAGAATGAATAACATATTGGCTGCTAATACCTGCATCACCAGTAGATGGCACCAGAAAGATGCAGAAAACTCTAACTCTTGTGTCCCATCTAAAAGATTTGCCTGTGTTTTCATTCTTCTTGCACTACAGGTGTCATTGAGGGAGGAGATTTGTTAGCTTAAAACAGGGGTGTCCAAACTTGGGAACTTTAAGACTTATGGACTTCAACTCCCAGAATTCCCCAGCCAGCCATGCTGGCTGGGGAATTCTGGGAGTTGAAGTCCACAAGTCTTAAAGTTCCCAAGTTTGGATACCCCTGGCTTAAAATGTGGTATGATATACTCAATAAGTGAAAGATAGGATTATTGAAACTAGTTCAGAGCCGTAAAATCTTCCAAGGGAGGAGTCTTATTCATAAAGACAAAGAAGAAAGAGGAAGTTGGCCATCTTGGCTCAGCCTTTACAGGTGGTCAGGAAGCAACAAGTCCAAAGTTTCCATACATAGTTTAAAGAAGAGTCAGTTCAGCCATCCTTTCTCTCGCAATTGTGGTAAAAAAATTTTTCCCCCATTGTTTAAGGGAAGTGAAAGTAAGTTTTTAACTCTCTCTCTCCCCTATGAGAGGGAGAGATTTTGCAAGTGCCGCTTTTCCGAGAGGGGTGGGAATTCCCCCCCTCCAATCTCAACTCTTCCAAAAGTTGAAACAAAATCCTAGAAAAACTGCAATTCAGTCAATTGAATAAAGCAATAAAAGACTTGGGGAGACCTCCCGCCTCACCGCACTTCAGCTGTATCTTTAAAATTGCTCGTTTCCTTCCAGGCTCCGTTCGGCGAAGGCGCGTGGTGGCATTCCGCGCTCCCCCCTACGCTCCTCGGCTCCTGGGGCAAAGCTGGAGACCTCCCCGCGGCCGCCGCCTTTCCAGGGGCAGGGCGCCCCTCCAAGGCACCCTGTGCTCCCCCTAGACTTCAGGGGAGCCCACCAAGGCAGCGAACAGCGGACGCAAGCGTCCGTCGCCCTTGGCTACCGGATAGGATTATTGAAAAGCTCATACTATATGAAGATTACCAAATAAGTATTGAGGGCTGTATTAGATATATTGCTTAGCCACTGTTCTTCATTTCAAGGCTGTCTTTTAAAGCTGTTCTTAGAATAAAAGCAAGTACATTGTCAGGGGGAAGGGTCTTTCCAATGCATGTGCCTGGCAGGATCTGGTTTATATCCATATGTAAATAGTAGATTTGGCTACAACCTACCTTTTCTAGCAACAGAAATTATTGATGCAATCCTAAGTAGAAAATGTCCCCAAATGTTGCTGAGGCAACACAGTTGTCTCATAAAGGATAGCAGGATGTACTGTTAAATGTTTATTTTCTTGCTCACACAGTTTCATTATTGATTTGAGCCAGTGATGGAGGCATCAAAAAGGCTTGTAATCTAGAGTTCTTCTTCTCTCAAAGCAGAGATGATTAGGTTGGTTTTTCCAACCTGATGCTTCCAGTTGTCTTAGATTTCAACCTTCATATCTCCTGAACTGGAACTGTATGGAGCAAATGTGTCTTTCCTGGTCTTCAACCGTAAAACATCTGCATTCTGCAGGCATAACCCACATTACTGGAAGGAACTAGGATTTGGAGAAAGGGGAACAACCTCAATTCAGGCTCTGCTGCTGGCTGGGTTAGCCTGCCAGACTGGATTAATAAAGTCTCTGTTCCCTAAAGTGAAATGTGACAGAAAAACTGGAAAGAACAACACATTGCAGAAATCCATAACATGGATTCCTGAATAAGATTGAGATAGACGAATCTATGTTTTCCCATATATGTACATTAAAAAATGGGACATATTAAATATAGAAAATTAATCTCATACAGAAAAATTATCCTGCACTTGTTCTATTCTTATTGAATTGCTTCAAGATTTTCTATAAAAGGAGAGAACTTTACAGAAATCTTCTCTGGTCAACCATGGTGTTTTTGAGAACACTTAGTTACAAGGAGCAGATGTTAATTCCTATTTTTCAATTCTCCAATGGTACAGCTTCCTATACTTCCATGAAATCCCAGGGGAACAGGTCATAAGGGAAGTGCTTTTACTAAGCAGTTTTTTTTTCCAGCCAGCAAAATGGAAAGAAGAATAGCATAAAACAAAAGGACCAGCTGTTACCCACCTTCAACAATAGAAAAACTCAGAAACATTGCCATGGAATGTGGTTTTTTCCCCCCCCCAGTAAAGAAAAAAGTGGGAAAGGCAAAAAAAATGTAGGCTAGATTTTGGCTCTGTATATTACACAAAGCAAAGAGAAAACTTGGCTGGTACAAAACATTAGTGCTGAGTCCCTTTTTTAGTGAAAAAATTCATACTCGGGAATTTATAATGTCAAATGTACAAACATGCACTCTAAGAATGAGGTTGGTATGGTTGACATTTTAGCAGATTTAGGTCCTAATTTTCTTATCTGAAGAGAAAACCCATGCATCAGAACATTTCAACCAGAGCAATAAAATTATTAGCCTAAATATCATCTAGAATAATAGCATCATGTTGATATTAGGAACAAATTAGGAAAAAAATACAAACAATTTATTCAACAGATCAATAAAATAATGAATAATTTCAGTTTATGGGATGCATAACACAGCTTTAGGTCACAGTTACACTAATGCCCTTGTTTCTGCTCAAATAAATGTAGTAGGAGCTACTATTGTAGAACGTTTCCATTTGATGCAGAACTTGAGGGACGATGATATTTCTCTGTATCGAAGCCCACACAGATAAGGCAACAAAGCCTTGGGCAAAATAATCAGGACATTACAAACTATCATAGACACCCAAATTCCTGTCTTTGGCCCAACTACAGCATTGACATAAAGGAGTGACTCCACTACAACAGCCAGAAGAGGACAGAAATGAAAGAATAGGATAATGTGATGCATTAGGAATGTCACGCTGGCCCGAGAGAAAATGCTTCTCCATATTCCTGATTGTCTTGTTTTAAAATACAAGACCATGTAACCACAAAGAATGAAGGTCAGACAGATAAAAATGGTAGACACGGAGAGTATGTAGCAGAATTTCATGGCATCGTTTCCTTGTAAAGTCATTGCCAATATTATTGGAACAGAACAGTTTTGTACCGGACATTCCCCAGAGTCTTGAGTGATGTGTAGTATTAGGAAAACAATCCCAGGGAAAATCCCAGAGCAGATCCATAGGAACAGAATCAGTTTTTTTGCTCGGGAATAAGGCAGAATGGAAATATAATGTAAAGGCCACAATATGGCCAAATAAGTGTCCAGCACCATTGCTGCAGATGTTAACAAGCCTCCACAGTAAGTCATTGCTAGCAAAAACAACAGCATTACACAACCATTTTTTGAGAGGTTGAAGGTGGACATACTGAAAACTGCAGACAGAGTGTAGAGCAGCAGATACATCAAATCACTAACCAAAGCATTGCCCAACAAAAGGTACCTTGTTTCCTGACGTATGTTGACATGAGAAAAAATCACAAATAAGATGAAAGGAATGACCAGGATGGCTGCCAGAAGACAAATTATTGGTGGGATCAAAAGCATCTTCAGATTGAAATATGGAGGGTAGACAATCCATTCTTGCAGGCTTCTCAAAGAAGGGTTATCGTCAGAGAAGGAATCATTTAAGCGCAATTGTCTATAGAAGGAGATGTTCTCTTGCAAAATCCTTGCTGATGCACATAGAGAATAGCTCATTTCTCCAATAAATTCAGAATTCCCATAAACACAGGTTCTTCAATAACAACAAAATGAGTTATTTAATGTTGCATATTTGTGATAGCAAGTAACAAACATTTTGTAGAAATGTTTGTTTTTAAAACTATTTGTAGCCAACTCTGAAACATCTGAAGACGAGCACATATTCTACGAGACTTCAAAAGTAAAACCTGAACTCCTGAAAAATTGAATATACCCTTCTCTGAAAATAAAGTATGTAATATAGTATAAGAACTTTCCTCACAAGACTTAAGAAGTATGAACTAAGGAGCAAGCACTTGAGGGAGGAAATAAATGGGTTGCTTCATCATTAAGCTTTTGTCTTCACAGAATCATCATCACACAAGAAAAGCAGATGGGCCATTAGCATGATTAAACAGATGTGATGATATAAAAAAGTACATTCCAAATATGCCAGTGTAATCAAGTTGTAAATGATGCAGAAGACATGGTTGCTATGCTTAAGTGCAATAAATGTATTAAATCAATGTAATCGATTTAGCTCATGAAATATAACAGCCTCATAATCCTTATGATGTATGATTCTCTGAAGACTGCACTTGTACGTTTCCATTTAATCCTTAAGAATTGGGCAGAAGTATCCCAAAGTGGACTATCCAATGATGAAGCGCTCAAATAATTCTAATGCCAAGATGGCGGAAGCATTAAGAGGACAGAAAAAGAGTTGTTTCCCATTGCACAACATGAAAGGACTTTATGTACATGAGCTTTCCTTCTGTTGCATTTGAATGCATTTGCTTTGGAGCTAGAGTTTCTCTAAACCAGCCCTACTTTCTCAACCTTGGAACTTATGTGTGGCTTTTCATGCCCAGAAATTCCCGGCCAGAATTCTGGGAGTTGAAGTCTACTCGTTTTAAAATTGCCTAATTGGGAAACACTGCTCTAAACTATGCTTTGCACAGCTTCATTTTGGAATTTCTCAACTTGCATGTTTCCAGTGGCAATAAGTATCTAACCTTCAAATCAAACACACATATACATGCCAATAGATAAACTGTTTGAAGAAAGTTCCCCAAATATAATTATAGCAGCAATGTGACATGTAGCAGCAATCTTCCTTTCTTCCTCTTCCCTCCCTCCCTCCCTCCCTTCCTTTCCCTCCACCTTTATTACTTTTACAAATATCTCAGCAGCAGCATATATCCAACACACCTTCTTCCTCCTGTTTTCCCCACAACAGTCCTGTTAGGTCAGGGGTGTCCAAACTTGGGAACTTTAAGACTTGTGGACTTCAACTCCCAGAATTCCCCAGCCAGCCATGCTGGCTGGGGAATTCTGGGAGTTGAAGTCCACAAGTCTTAAAGTTCCCAAGTTTGGACACCCCTGTGTTAGGTGAATTGGCCTGAGAGAAAGTGACTGGCCCAATGTCACCTCACTGTCTTTAACTTAGGATAGGAACCTTAAAAAAAAAACCCTCAAAATGTTCAGAGAAAAAAAGTAAAACAATTTTAGAAATATATAGAAAACCTTTATTGTTGAAACAGTAGCAGTGGCTATTTAAACAATTCTTGGTCCGTACCACATGGCCTCATTAAAAAGATTAAATTCGCCATTCTTTTATTTTTATTTCTACAATTCTGATTTGGAAATAATTCTGTACAATGCTTTGCTTAAAGACAAAGAAGAGAAAGAAAAAGAAGAGGGGGAAATGTTTAGTTTTATTTTGAAAAATACAACAAAATTTGTTCCTATTCCTTATCTCTGCCAAATAAGTCCAAGGTGGGATAATTAGCTAGAGCTCATTGGAATTTGGGTCATTCGCACTTTAGTTTCTTTTGTAGAGTTTCATAAATTTTTAAACTTCATAGTGTTATTTCCCATTTTCCCAACTGCTCCTATATCACTTTTTCGACTGTTCTTCATTTGCTGACTGCTGGGTGCACTCAATTATTGTGAACTTTCAGCCATCCTTGAAAGCTGAACAACAAAGATTTTGCTTCCTGAACACTTTTGAATGTATCTTGTAGATTTTTGGTTGCTAATCATGAAAATAAGCAGGAATTTAACCAATGTACTGTTTTATAGAAATCTTCTGTTCTTACAAAATGACAATGTACACTCTCCAGGATCTGTTGGCTATGCTGCACACATGAAAGAAACATACAAAAACATCCAGTACACCAAGTACAACTGGAATACTGTGGAGAACTCAAAAGTATCTGCTGCTTAGAATGCAGTTTGGATGTACCAAGTACTGTTGTTATATATGGAAATGGGACAGCCGTGCAAGAGAGTTACATTACATTGAAAAGAAATGACCATTCCAAAAGAATTTGGTTCCAGGACAGAAAAATGTAGAACATGAAAGACTTGTTGACCCAATAAATATATCTTTGCCTCTGCTTCATATAATACTTGGATTGATGAAAAACTTTGTGAAAGTGATGGACAAGGAAAGTGAAGGTTTTTATTATTTGAGACAGATGTATTCAAGAATAATTGATGCCAAGATTAAGGAAGGCATTTATGTTGGTCTTCGGGTCAGATACATCATCAACAAATGATTCGAAGATCTATTAGTGGGGTCAGAGAAAACCACCAGGAAAGCATTCAAGGACACTATTGAGAATTTTCTTGGCAACTACAGAGCACCAATAACAACAACCACAACTGGTTGACAAATGTCTTACAGCACACAAGGTCATAAAGTGCAACATGTCATTGAAGATGTATTTTCTGCATTCACACTTTTCCTCCCTGAAAATCTAGGTGCAATCAGTAACAAACATTGTGAAAAGTTTCACCAAGACATTACCACAATAGAAAAGTGGAATTGGGCCAATTGGAATCCATCAGTGCTGGCTATTATTGGACACTGCAGTGAGATGCATCAGAATCACTTTTAGCCCTGTTGAACATATGCATCATGTTGGAAACGTTATGCTATTAAATACATTATAAGTTGATTTCATATTTCTCAAGATACCTACCAGACGCAGTCATTCTGGAATTATATTTGTGTTCAGTTTGAAGGGGTTTATTGGAAGAAACGGAGGCTCAGGGGGTTTTTAGTTAAATGTTTTTTAAAATCTTTTAGGGGTTTAGGGGTTGGGGGGTGGGTGGGTCAGATCAGGAGCGATGACAGAGCCAGGCCACCAGTTGGGGTCACGAGCAGAAGGAGCGGAGAGGAGGAGGGGGGAGAGGATATCATTCCTATACAGGGCTCTTTGATTCCAACAGTCGTAGGGAGGGGCAGATACGAGGACAGATTAACAACTCGCAGTCGGTTGGGAGACCGTGGGTGCTGGTTACACCCGGTCGCTTGTACCAACCCCCGCGTTCTAGGTGGTCAGGATCTGCAGGCCCAGGGCCTGAGGCTGTTGTTATGCAATGCGAGGTCCGTTGTCAATAAGGCCCCCCTCATTCATGATCTAATTTTGGAGGGGGAGCCAGACCTCGCGGGAATAACGGAAACCTGGTTGGGCCACGAGGGAGGTTTACCCCTCGTGGAAATGTGCCCACCAGGTTACCAAGCATTTCACCAGCCCCGGGCCCGGGGAAGGGGCGGTGGGGTAGCAGTGATTATCCGGGAGGACTTAGAGCCGAGGGAGTCCACTGTGCCACAGACGTCCGGATGTGAATCCCTTGTTGTGAAATGGGGCCCTGGGAGGCAGTTGGGCCTGCTGATAGTATACCTGGCTCCCCGCCATACATCAGCGACCCTGCCTGAGCTCCTCGAGCTGATCGCATCGGTGGCGGTTGAGACCCCCAAACTTCTAGTGATGGGGGATTTTAACCTGCCATCGGTGGGAGAAGCATCAGAGGGGGTTCGGGAGTTCATGGTTTCATGATAGCCATGGACCTGACTCAAATGATTCAGGGCCCGACACACGAGGGAGGTCACACCTTGGACCTTGTTTTTGTCTCTAGCCAGTGGTTGAGTGATCTGGGAGGAGTGAATTTAACCATCACTCCTCTGTCATGGTCAGATCACTCACTCCTCCGACTTGACTTCTCTGGTACTACCCCTCGCTGCGGGGAGGCGGAACCGGAAAACACTAGATGGTTCCGCCCCAGGCGCCTGATGGAACCAGATAGGTTCCAGACGGAGCTTGGGCCACCTCCTGCAGCCCTGACCCGCCCTCGGGTAGAGGACCTGGTGGCCGCGTGGAATAATGCGACTACCGGGGCCTTGAACCGGGTGGCACCTTTGCGGCCTCTCCGGCGGCAACGATCCACCCTGGCTCCTTGGTTTACCGAGGAGCTAAGGGTGATGAAGCGCCGCAAGAGATGCCTAGAGAGTCATTGGAGATCCTCCCGATCCGAATTTGACCGAGCACAGGTACGAGCCCATTTAAGGACGTACCTAGTGGCATTGAGAACGGCCAAACGCCAATATTGTGCCGCTCTCATTGCATCCGCAGAGAACCGCCCTGCCGCCCTGTTTCGGGTGTCCCGCTCCCTTCTGTTTCAGAGACCGCGGGAGGCCCCTTTACAGGGTAGGGCAGAGGAATTTGGGAAATATCTGCAGGATAAAGTCGCTCAAATCCGGAAGGATTGGGTCCCCTTCAGTGGCCCAGTCGAGACGCCAATGGCGAGTCTTGAGAAACCTTTTTGGGAGGAGTTTGACTTGGTTGTCATCGAGGATTTGGACAGATTGCGTGGACGACTGCGACCTACCACATGTTTACTGGACCCGTGTCCCTCCTGGCTTGTACTGGCATCCTGGGAGGTTACACGCGACTGGCTCCTGGGCCTAGTGAACGCTTCGTTGGGTGAGGGGTCTCTTCCGGCCGCCTTGAAAGAGGCGGTGGTGAGACCCTTGCTCAAGAGGCCTTCCCTGGACCCTACGGAGCTGGCCAATTGTTGTCCTGTCTCCAACCTTCCCTTTTTGGTGAAGGTTGTAGAGAGTGTGGTGGCTTCTCAGTTCCCACGACATCTGGAGGAGAATGATTATCTAGACCCGCGCCAGTCCGGCTTTCGCCCCGGGCACAGTACAGAGACGGCCTTGGTCGCGTTGGTGGATGATCTCTGGAGGGCCAGAGATAGGGGTTGTTCCTCTATCCTGGTCCTATTAGACCTCTCGGCGGCTTTTGATACCATCGACCATGGTATCCTGTTGCACCGACTGGAGGGGTTGGGGGTCCGGGGCACCGTTTTGTGGTGGTTCGGCTCCTACCTCTCTGGCCGGACGCAACGTGTGTTGGCAGGGGAGCAGAGGTCGACCCTAAGCCCCCTTACTTGTGGGGTGCCACAGGGGTCGGTCCTCTCGCCACTCCTGTTCAACACATACATGAAGCCGCTGGGTGAGATCATCCGTGGTTTCGGGGTGGGATATCATCTGTACGCTGATGATACTCAGCTGTACATTTCCACCCCGAACCACCCCAACGAGGCCGTCGAAGTGATGTCCCGGTGTGTGGAAGCCGTACGGGTCTGGATGGATGACAACTGACTCAAGCTCAACCCTTCCAAGACGGAGTGGCTGTGGGTTTCGGCCCCCCGGTTCAACCAGTTAATTCCATCTCTGGCCATTGGGGGCATTCAACTCGCCCCCGTGGAGCGGGCACACAATTTGGGCGTCCTCCTGGATGCCAGGCTGTCCATGGATGACCATGTGACAGCCATGGCCAGGGGGGCGTTCCACCAGGTTCACCTGGTGCGCCAATTGCGCCCCCTATTGGACCGGGACGCCCTACGCACAGTCACCCATGCGCTGGTGACGTCTCGCCTGGACTACTGTAACGCTCTCTACATGGGGCTTCCCTTGAAATGCACTCGGAGACTGCAGTTGGTCCAGAACGCGGCCGCGCGGGTGATTATGGGGAGTACTAAGTACTCCCATGTGACACCTCTCCTGCGCGAGCTGCACTGGCTTCCTGTGGTCTATCGGGTGCGTTTCAAGGTCTTGATTACGATCTTTAAAGCGCTCCATGGCTCAGGACCTAGTTACCTACGGGATCGTATTCTGCCCCATACATCCCTACGACCCATCCGCTCGCACAGAGAGGGACTTCTCCAGGTGCCGTCCACCAGACAGTGCCATGGGGCGGCGCCTAGGAGCAGAGCCTTCTCTGTGGCGGGCCCAGCCCTGTGGAATGACCTCCCCCCGGATATTAGGACCACTACTGACCTCCGCTCCTTCCGTATAAAGCTCAAGACCCACCTATTCCAAATAGCCGGCCTGGCTCAATCATAACTTCATAACGCTCCTGATGGGTTTTTTAATTCAGTAATTTTATTTAATGGGATTTTAAATTGTGTTTTTTAATTGTCTTTCACTTATGAGTCTACCTCCTCCATGCACATGTATATGTCTTTGTTCTTTATGTATATATGTTTGTCTTTATCTGTATTTTATCTGTTTTGATTGTACGCCACCCCGAGTCCTTCGGGAGAGGGTTGCGGCTAATCAAATAAAATTATTATTAATTATTATTATTATTATAATCACCAAATGTTTTTCAGGAAGCAAAACTTTAAAAAAAGTTGTTGTCCAGTGAAACTGTTGGAAATCATTGCTAATGTTTATCAGTCTGTGAAAGCACTATGGAAGGAGAAAGCATAGATAAATGGTTGAGAAGGATTGAGCTGAATGGTGAGGAGGAGCATCAAAATATATGAAGAAGAACATGGAAATGTTAATAAATAAGTTCATGATAATTAACTTCTCAATAACTAACCACCTGTTGTTATTTATTAACATAGAAGGAATGTTGTATTCATGATGTGCCAGATGGTGTGCTGGCTGTTCAACCTCTTCTGCTTGCTTAAACTTACTGCGTTTAGCTACAAATAAATGCAAACATTGTCAGTGCACACATGCACAGGGGGCAACTTAGAAGTATTTCCCCCCTATATCTGATACACTGGAGACTCAGCTTAATAACCCTGTATTCAAGTTGCATATTTCTCAGCAATGAGCAAATATCTACTATTTATCCTTATGGAAACATAAGATGCTTTCATCAAATAGTTGCCTGTGAATCATTTTACATTGTGAATTCAGCACATTCTGTTTGAATGGGTCTAAGTGAAGATGGTTTGTAGCTGAACCTCCTTCCTGCAAAACAATAATGCTTTTGAAGATTAAGGCTGAAGATGGGAGGGTTGTTTGCCAGGAGAACAGTCCCTTTTTTCCTGAAAAGCAGCACCCCCTGACCAGGGGTGGGTTCCTGCCAGTTCTAACCTCTTCTATAGAAGAGGTTCCACAAATCTACAGTGCCGTTTAGAGCCGGTTCCAGCTCCCTCCCCCTGCCCGTCCGCACATCATCAAGATGAAGAGCGAGAGGAGGAATTCTGGGAGTTGAAGTCCACAAGTCTTAAAGCTGTCAAGTTTGAACACCCCTAGGTTTTTTTCTAAAGCGTTAGGGGTGCAAGGGTCTTGTAACTTGACAGCTTTAAGACTTGCATGCTTCAAATGCCAGAGTTTCTGAGCCAACATTTTGGTTGCTAAACAAGAGCGCTGTTAAGTGAGTTTCACCACATTTTACAAGTTGGCTACGCCCACCCAGTCACATGGCTGGCAAGTCACTCCCACCCGGTCACATGGCCGGCAAGCCACTCCCACAAAGCAGGTCACACCCACAGAAGAGGTTTAAATTTTTTTTGAAACCACCACTGCCCCTTACCCTTTTCCTTCTCCTTTTCCTTCCCCCTTTCCTCCCTCCCTCCTTTCCTTCCTTCTTCTCCCCCTCCCGCCTATCCTATCTTCATTCAATTTTCTTTGGAATTCTCTTTCTTTTTCCTTCCCTTCCCAATGCAGCTATTCTTTCCTTTTATATCATCTTCATCCTATTTGTTACCTTGTTATTGCTTCCATTAGAAAGAAGAAGAATGTGCAGAGACTAGTTATTCAGAGGGAGAAAGATTAGTTTGCAGGTAACAAATTTTAATTAGTAGTTATTAATTCAATTAATATACATTTATTTTCTTATATGCCTTTCTGAAGTGTAGCTTCTGTATTTAAGATACTTAAATATAGACAGGAAAATGTACAGTATATACAGATGCAATTTTATCACATGTCCATATTTTATTGGTGAGGAAGAAATATTCAGGATTGGATTTAGCAGGGGCTGGCAACCTTACATTGATAAAGAGACTGGACAGCCACTTATCTGAAATGGTTTAGGCCAGGTTTCCTGCTTAAGCAGAGGGTTGGACTAAAAGACCTCCAAGGTCCCTTCAAACTTGGTTATTCTGTTCTATTCAATTCAGTTCAGTAGTAAAGCTTGGCATTGCACACATTAGAAAAAAATGTATAAACATGTACACACACCAGGACAATCTACTCTCCTTTTGGGGAGGGGAATAATCTTAAATTCAGAGCTATCTTTATTTCAGATGAATACAATATTCCAGAGCTCCTTGATGTCTTGTGTAAATAATGAATGGGTGTATTTGTGTTTCCATCAGGATGTGTGTAGTGTATGGATAGGTGTGTGTACAGAAATAGCAATTCAGTTTGTTCTTGCTTTCTTTGTGTTGCCCTCTCAATGCATACAACGTTTCCCATCCTTGAACTATTCCATATAGTGGATGATATATGGGCACTTATATAAATGTAATAAATATATCACTAACTATATTCATGAGATTTTGAAAGTGCTTCTAATCTCAAAACTGAAGGCAATGCAATCTAAAATTTATGTAAAACAAATACGGCTTCATATGGGTTCACTAAAATAGATCTACCTCTTTGTTTCTACTCTCACAGTTAGTACTTCAGTTTTCCACTTTGGTATTTAACAGTATTTAAAGAGCAGCTTCTGTATCCCTGGCTCCCTGATTGCCTTCTGCTTGCTGAGTAACAACGACGTCTGATTATTTGGTGCCATAATGTCTGCTGTATATTGTGGCATGGTTCGGGCTATGGAAAAAGGCTTTATATGTATTTTCTGCTATTTGTTATCTCAAAATGTTTAGATAATCTGTGTTAGCCAAACTCCTTATTGTGGCCTACAGTTAGAATCTGCTGCAAAAAGCATCTATGTTAATAATTTTGTACCTAGGTCTCTTCACTGCTTTATCAGATGAATAAGGATAACCCTACTCCATACTATTGTTTGACACTTCTACAGCTGTCACAATGCAGAGGATCATATAATCAATGGTTCTACATATTATAACTATTTCACAAACTATGTCTGTGGCGGGCCCAGCCCTGTGGAATGACCTCCCTCCAGATATTAGGACTACCTCTGACCTCCGCTCCTTCCGTGTAAAGCTCAAGACCCACCTATTTCAAGTAGCTGGCCTGGCTCAACTATAGTCTGAACATATAGCTCCTGACGTTTTTTTTTTTTTTTGTAATTTTATCTAATTTATTTAGGGGATTTTAATATTGTGATTTTAATTGTTTCCATCCATTTGTCCACCTCCTCTTTGTATACGTCTTTGTATACGTCTTTGTATACGTCTATATTATATGTATGTTTGTCCATACTTGTATTTTTATGTTTTTATTGTACACCGCCCCGAGTCCTTCGGGAGAGGGTGCAGCTAAGAAATAATAATAATAATAATAATAATAATAATAATAATAATAATAATAATAATAATAATAATAATAATAATAATTATTATTATTATTATTATTATTATTATTATTATTATTATTATTATTAGAAGCTTTTGCTGCTATTGTTCATGCAATGACCACAGTGATTTCTTTTTCACAGTGGCTGCCAGTTTTAGCTGCATCCTGAAATATCAAGAACTTAATCAAATGACAATACATGAAGAAGTGAGCTAAACTGAGGAGGCTGGATGTTTATGATATATAATTGAGAAGCATTATGACAAGGAGCTTTCAGTGACTCAACAGGAAATTCGAAGAATAGCACTTACATAAAAAACAAATTAATTCAGGATCACATGTTGTCATCTGAAATGGCTTCCATATTGTGATTTGCAAAGCTGATGAGTCAGATTGTCTCAGTCATCCTGACCATCAGATGAGGAAACACAAGGAAGAAGGCTTCAGGGTTGTGATTTTGACTGAGATTTGTCACCAATCTTACAGATAGATAATGTGTTTTCTAATAAGAAACACAATGAAATCTCTTTCACAAGAATAGAATAACAGACGGGGGGGTTGTCTCCAGCCTTGCCCCAGGAGCCGGGGAGCGTAGGGAGCGCATGGAATGCCACCGCACGCTTCTCCGAGCACAGCCTGGAAGGAAATAATTAATTGAAAGGAAACAGCTGAAGAGTGGTGAGCCGAGGGGTCTCCCCAGGTCTTTTACTATTTTTACACTTTTGACTGTTTTGCAGTTTTCCTTTTGGGACTTTGTTTCAACTTCCGGAGGAGCTTAGATTGGAGGAGGGGGGGAAATTCCACCCCCCTTGGAAAAGCGGCACTTGAAAAATCTCTCCCTTTTATGGGGGAGAGAGAAAGTTTGAAAACTACTTTCACTTCCCTTAAATAATGGGGGAAAATTTTTTTTGGCTACAATTGTGAGAGAAAGGATGGCTGAACTGATTCTTCTCTAAACTATCTATGGGAACTCTGACTTTGTTGTTTCCTGACCACCTGTACTGGCTGAGCCAATATGGCAACTTCCTCCTTCTTCTTTGTCTTTGTGAATGAGACTCCTCCCTTGGAAAACTTTATGGCTTTCAACTAATTTCCACCCCAGAGACTTCCAGGAGCCTCTTCAAATACGTTATTCCCCTGGATTTGGAATATTTTGACCCACCTATTTGCTCTAGTTCTCTACTAGAGGAATCATTCTCCTTTGGACTTGTTTGTTTGGTGATCCCTACCGGCTGTGCTCTCCCACAGACGCCATTTCTCTGTACAGAACAACAACTATCTCTGAGCCTCATGATGGGTCCAAAGAAATTACCGCCTGGTAAAGCCTCATCAGCCCCAACATCTTCCACGTCCAGCCCCGCTCACCAATCACAACTGGGATCTTTTCTACAACCTAAAGCCTCTGAAGAAAGTGCAAAGGACTTGTCTACTCAACAGATGCTTCAAATCCTCTTAAAGGGACAGGACGAAATTAAAAAACAACTGCAGGACTTAAATGAACAGCTCAGGGAGACGAACCAGCAAACCACACAGAATGAACAGAGGATAGGTGTGCTGAAGGAGAGGGCGGTTGGGATGAAGACAATCCAAAGGGGGAATGTAGAATTTGGAAATCAGATGTTAAAAATGGAATTTGAAAGGATGTCTTTTTTTCTTAGGTTCCAAAACTTGCCAGAAGTTGAGAACAAAGATCTTAAGGAGATTATGACCACAATACTATCAGAATATATTAATAGAGATAAACAACAGCTTTGATGGGACATTGATCTGATTTATAGGGTTAACTCAGCCTATGCAAGAACACACAATGTTCCAAGGGAAGTTCATGTCAAATTTCTTAGAAAAACTACAAGAGATGAGGTTCTAGGAGCTCAAAGGGGAGGACCATTAAAATATAAAGATAAAGAAATAACCATTCTTAAACAGATCCCAAAGAAAGTAAGAGATAACAGAAGGAAATATTCCTTCTGGGCAAAAATATATATATAATAATGGGGTTTGGTTCAGGTGGTTGTTTCCAGAAGGCATGTTGATTTTTTGGGAGGGCAGCAGAATTAGAATCAACACAGTAGCGGAAGCAGAGGCTTTCACTAAAAAACATAGTGCTCTCTTAGGTGAAATGGGGGATGTTACACAAGAAACAAAGGAGGGAGGGGCTGAGGCACAGCCGGTGGACAGGAGGGAGGATGCAACAACTACAAGACTCACATCACAAAAGTGATTTGGAATACTATTGCAATTGTTGCTACAATGTACTTTCATGGAAGTGATACAAAACAAATGGTTGAAACACACTGATGATTTTGTGTTAAACTTAAAACTGCTAATACTTATGTAAATGTTGATATTTTTCTATCTTCGATTGTAAAAGTTGCAAGACCTGGGGGGGCTTCTCCCCCCCGCACGATGTAGCTGTCAATATGTTTTATAACCCTATAACCCCTTTTTCTTGTAAATTTTTTAAAAAACTAATAAAAATTTGAACACAAACACACACAAAAAAGAATAGAATAACAGAATTCGAAGGGACCTTGGAGGTCTTCTAGTCCCCAACTAGCAGTTGACAAGTATGAGGCAAGTTATATTATAAAGCAGAAGAGGGGAAGTTGAGTCTTACTTTTCTATGCAACCTCCTACCACCATCCCTGGTCTGCAGCTGTTTTTGCTAATCAATGTCTTTAAGTTGGGGAGCAGCACAGAGAGTTGACACACACAGGAATTTGGAAACACATCAAATTGCACCCATAGTAAAAATGTTGTTACCTCTTTAGGAGAAAAACACTACTTTAACCCTGAACTATGAGGAATATCTGCAAGTTGCTTCAGCTTTGGATTGAATGTGGTAGAAAAAAGAGGTTACTAGCTCATGTTTTATGGTGGGTAAGTGCAAGAGTTGTGTGACATGTGAGTCTTATTAGCCAGCATGAGATAGGATACTCATAAAATAGAAGTAGATGATTCCAATAGTTTTTCTAAGATGAGGACAACCCCATCAATATGGTCCATCCCCAAACCTTTATTGGATATTTTTTGTGTGTGCGTTGCTTAAGAGAAAATGAGAACATACTATTGATTTTGCAACAAAGGGAGATGGGGACACCCTCTCAGATTACAGTAACTATTGAATAGAAATGTTTTCAAATGAAAAATTAATTTGCAAGGATGCAGCTTGACTTTGACCATTACCCCATGATTGTCCTCCTGTAAATTGGCTTATAGCTGTTTTGGAACAATTAGTAGAGAAAGAAGGTGTTCAGCACATTTAAAAAAATACTTTCTATCTTTCATTTTGCTGCCATTAGTCTGGCTATTTAATTAGAAAGACATTTTGCTTCCATAAGAGACTATGCTGACGTGGGTGAATTTCTGAAGTGTTGTTTTTGTTAGTTGCAAAGTCGTGTCTGACCCATCATGACCCCATGGACAACATTCCTCCAGGCCTTCCTGTCCTCTACCATCCTCTGGAATCCATTTAAGCTCATGCCTACTGCTTCGATGACTCCATCCAGCCATCTCATTCTCGGTCATTCCCTTCTTCTTTTGCCCTCAATCTTTCCCAGAATCACACTCTTCTCCAGTGAGTCGTTCCTTCTCATTAGGTGGCCAAAGTATTTGAGTTTCATCTTCAGGATCTGGCCTTCTAAAGAGCAGTCAGGGTTGATCTCCTTTAGGACTGACCGGTTTGATCGCCTTGCAGTCCAAGGGACTTGCAGGAGTCTTCTCCAGCACCATAGTTTAAAGGCCTCAATTCTTTGGTGCTCAGCCTTTCTTATGGTCCAACTTTCACAGCCATACATTGCAACAGGAAAAACCATAGCCTTGACTATATACGCTTTTGTTGGCAGGGTGATGTCTCTGCTTTTTAGTATGCTGTCTAGATTTGCCATAGCTAACCTCCCCAGGAGCAAGTGTCTTTTAATTTCTTAGCTGCAGTCCCCATCTGCAGTGATATTGGAGCCCAGGAAAACAAAATCTGTCACCACCTCCATTTCTTCCCCATCTGTTTGTCAGGAATTGAGAGGACCAGATGCCATGCTCTTAGTTTTCTTAATGTTGAGTTTCAAGCCAACTTTTGCACTCTCCTTCACCCACATCAAGAGGCTCTTTAGTTCCTCTTCACTTCCTGCCATTAGAGAGGTAGCATCTGCATATGTGAGATTGTTGATATTTCTCTCAGCAATTTAATTCCAACTTTTAATTCATCTAGCCCCACCTTTCTCATGATGCTTTCTCATGATGTGCTCTGCATATGTTAAATAGACAGAGTGACAGTATACAGCCTTACCGGACTCCTTTACCAATTTTGAACCAATCAGTGGTTCCGTGTCCAGTTCTCACTGTTGCTTCTTGACTTGCATATAGGTTTCTCAAGAGACAAGTAAGATGGTCTGATACTCCCATCTCTTTAAGAACTTGCCACAATTTGTTGTGATCCACACAATCAAATGCTTTAGCATAGTCAATGAAGCAGAAGTAGATGTTTTTGAAGTAAATTGGTGCAAAATGTAAACAAAATGAAGGTTATTGTTCTATTTCCAGTTCCAAGTGCAAACACAAGTTGAAACTGTTTTATTTAAAGACCAATACCCCCCTTCTCGTGCAAGTCTGTGCATATATTTAATTTATGTTAAGTATTTTCATGAGTTCCTGATATTAAGAAATATTAAAGTTGATATGTCGAATAGATTAGCATCTTAGTGCTGGCCTGAAAACTCTGTAAATCCTTCTTACTCATATGTGCCCAGTTTTTGAGCAATAGACCCTATATTTAAATATGTTTTTAGCTAGATTTATAAATGGTCTCTATGGTCAAATCCCTTTTGTAATTCAAGCTGGAAAATCATTATAATTAGTATTAGAAATAATTATTATAAAAACTTGCATTTATGGTACTTGACTCCCTGTGAACGGAGCAACATTTATGCCTATACAAATTATGTATCAGGAAACAGTTTTGTGCATATTTGAACTATGCCCTTTGACAATACTTTTAGATTATCTAGAATAGTTTGTTTCAGGTTAGTGACAATTAATTTGAATCTTATTAAATTAGCAAATATGCAGTTATTTAAATATAGAAAAGTATGTCTACCCCCTTTTAAAGTTTTGGAATTGACAAAAAAGACCCAATATTATTGATAGTTGCATGATGTTTAGTCCATGTTATGGTTGATATTACATTTCTTGCATTTTATACATTTTTTGTATAAATAATAGCAATTATTTTAAAAAAATCCCTAATCAGCAGATTGAAGCACATCTTAGCATGGGACATAATAACCAGCTATTATCCATAAAACACATTAGTTAATAATATATATTAGAAAACTTTTAGTTATTGCCTTTGAAAATCAGTCTTACAGTGTGTGTAAATGTATGTGTATATGTGGGTGTGTAATTATTAGAGAACAACAATATATTTTATTATAGCAGTCAGTATTCATCAGCTACTGCACAGATGGCTTGTAAAAACCTCACTGTTCTAAAATTGGCTACATGTAAAAATTTGAAATTCATGCAGAGAATGACATCTAATACCTGAAGAGACTGAAAGATTGGTTAAAAGAAGCAAGACGAGGAGAGAGGGAGGGGAAAAAAGAGAGAGGGAGGAGCAAATCCCAGTAAAGAGAAGAAATCAGCTCTTACGAGTCTTGAATATATTTCATGAGCTTCTATATAAAGACACAACAGCCTCAGTAAAAAGGATGTAGTAATAAGGATTTCTGCAGCTGGCATAATAAGACATGGTGAGTGCGATCTTTTGTTGCCTTAACGGGTTGCTACATTTTGGTGCAGGGGTGTGGTGTATTTATTTTTCTTTGTCAGTGCTAGAGTGTTTAGGATTATTTTGAATGAATTGCTTGCCACTGTTCCTTTTTCATATTTTCAACACGTACACATTCTTTGTGTAGAAACTGAACAGCAAGATGATGAGATCTGGTAGGATAAATACTCTATGCCCTTGTACAACAGATTGCTATATGTAACCAGTAATGAAATGCTGATTTTCTCTCAGGTGAATGCAAACAAGTCACCGGGGGGGGGGGGGGGGTTTCCCTCTGGAGACAAGCTAGAGATTGGATGCTATATTATATGTCGCATGCCATGCAAGTTTCCTGAAGGTGTGAAGGAAAACAAGAGCAACACATCCCTCTGCTTTAGACATGAGGGAGGAGAGGCAGAGACATTTATAAATAATTGGTGCAGAATTTTCACACAAGAGACATCTTGATGTGAAATCAATTAATCCCTCCCCCACATTCCAGTGTACAGTTCCTTTCCAACTGGCTATTTTCACAACTGCAGCAAACGAGTAATTTACTGCAACTCTTCTTTAGATGGCTGGTCAGGGTATCCGATAAGGCACTAGCCATTGTGCTGATCATCTAGAAATAGTGCCATGCATGTAAAGAAAGAAAAGGGGAAAAGAGCAATGTAGGTGCTGCTATTGCGTATTTTACTTTTCAAGGAGAGAAGTGAAGATGTTGCAACAAAGGGTTTTTTCAAACTACACTATCACATTCATTTAATTAAACCGTTGTTTAAATCTTTTTACATCTCTAAAAAAGGTTAACACTTGTGCAAACATGAAAGCTTAACAGTTTAAAGAAATGGTTTTTTTTAAAATGGGTCTTCTGTTTGTTTGAAAAAACAATCCAAAGGAGATTCAGATGTTTTGATCCATCTGTGAGAAAATCAGGGGATGTCCTATAGCAGTTGAAATGAAAATGTTGCTTTACCAAAGAGAGAAAAATTATAAGAGGACCAATGAAATTAAAAAGAACTTCTACTTCATGGAAGGAGGGTTGTTTTTAAATGTGTGGGAAGTTGTATTGACACAGTTTATTTAGTAGATATGCACACATACCCAAACATAATACTCCTTTATTTGATTGAAAAACTAAGAATGCAAAGCTAGGGAATTGTAGAAATGCAAACCTCTCTTGATATAAAGCATCTCTGAGGGCCCTGTGCAGTGGTGGGTTGCCAATATTTTTACTACCAGTTCGGGCACGCTCCTGTATGTGCTCCTGTGCACACGTGACACTTCTGTGCATGCGCAGAATCATCCGGGTGGGCGGGCGGAGCCTCCCGCTGCCACTACTACCAGTTTGCCCTATCCGGGCCGAACCGGGAGCAACTCACCACTGGTCCTGTGGAAGAACCAAGGGTAGGGGTATCCATGCTTCAGAAAACAAGCTATTCCAGAGGAGTATTATATATGCTAAAGAGAATATTATATCGAACTGTAATATGTATTAAACTTACGATAAATAACAATAACTAAGTATTCATTTGTTTCGTTGGAATCAATGGGAATTATTGGAATCACAATTACAAACTCATAATTATTACTGTAATTTGAATTTGAATTTCAAATCACTTCTGATTTCAAAGAGAATTATCTAAGCATAAGCATGTCAGTTTGAATCCAATATTTACCTTTAGTCTAACATATTCTGAATTAAGATGAACATTGTGGACTAAATTATAATTTCCAAAATGAAATGAATGTTCGTAAACAAGAGCTAATATCCATTTAGACACGGGCCTAACTGCTCTAAAAAAAGCTAGTCTCAGAACAGTGCTATTCATAAGAACATATTTCAGCTAGAGTAGCCATCTGTTTTTGAGAAAGTCATGCTGAAGTAGAAGGGATTTTGGATCATCAATGGGTGGCTGACATGAACTTTTAAAAAGGACACATTTAAGAGCTTAGTGACCTGATAGCCTTAGTTGAATCTAGCATGCTGATAGAAATGTATTGCACAAAAAACCTAGGTGTTCTACAAGGCAACACTGAAATATTACAATCACAAATGTTAAAGTATGTAGTTAATATATTAGCAGAGACAAGAGATGAGGAGAAACGCTTGATTGATTCCACTTGATCCTGCCAAGTCACTATTAATATCTGGATTGGATTTAGAAATAATGTATGGACAATTGTTCTTCCTAAACCCTTGACATTTTAGATGTGAGGACAAAGGAAATGGCATATTTTACTTTACTTAGTTCTACTTGAGAAACTTAAGTATTTTGCTCCTTTACTTAAACAGGTTTGTTTTTATAAATCTGAAATTCCCATTGTGGATAAAATATCACAGATAAGTAATGTTCTTACGTTTCCGTCAAAGGTAATGTGGTACATACCTTTTAAGTTTTATTCTATTTTTCTAATTATAGGGCCAGCTGTAATGGAGTTCAAAAGAGGAAAAACTTTCATAAAATCTAGCATGCATCTGACTCACGAGAAGCTACCATTAGTGCACATAAATCCTAGAGAAAAGGATAATGTCAAAGCAGACATAAAAGAGAAGAGCCAGCCTGATGTTGAAATTCAAAAAGCAACTTTTTGTGCAGATAATAAAAATGGCAGTTTCCCCAACAGATTAACAAAAACTGGCTCTAGAGAGAGTATACTGTTGCTACCCCAATCTTTCTACAAGCCTGTTAAGAAAAGCAAAACCCATGACTGCGTTCTAGGAGGAATAAACAAAACTGAACCATGTAGCTACAATGATGAAAATTTGGAAGAGGAACATTTAGCTTCTGAAAAAAGCAAAGGAAGACTCATCAATAGTGCCAGCTTTTCTGGGCTTGAGAACACCCAACATTCTAGTGGCAAGAAAGAATCTGTGGTTAACTCAAGCCATTTTTTGAACAGCCCTCAACAGATGATTGATTACCGCAACTTTGTACCCCAAATGCCCTTTGTGCCAGCTGTTGCCAAAAGCATACCTCGGAAGAGAATTTCCCTGAAACGGTCCAAAAAAGGTTTCCGAGATATCTTTCATATTAAAAAAAATAAGCCTGAGAATATTGCCTTGTTTTCAGAAAAGCAAAAAAGGTCATTTCCAGGCTATAAGTCAGAATTGGCAGGAAAGTTTGGTAAATATTTATTCAAAGCTGGTGAAACCTTTTCTACTGACTGCTTGGCACAAGACTTATCTGATGGTGAGCTCCAGTCTGAGTCTTCATATGAATATTCAAGTACTTTGTGTGAAGATGTTGCTTCCTTGAAAAGCTTTGATTCTCTCACAGGATGTGGAGAAATCTTTGCAGATGAAAGTTCTGCTCATATGGAATTGGAGGTCAGCAAAGAAATTTTGTTTAGACAATCTCACCAAAAACAGAATCCTGCCACGGGTTCCTTTCAAGGAGGAGTAGAGCAACTTGCTTCCCCAGCTCAAAATGAAGCAGCTGATTTTTCAAAACTTTGGGACAACATCAATAAATCTGTGCAATTGCACCAGAAGACATTGTTTGATAGGAGTTTGCTGGCTATACCTACCAGTGAGTTGGAAAAAGCAAAGAAGGAAGCCAAAGGCTCAGTGACTGACTTGCTTTCTTCTCCTGATTCTTCTAAAGAAAGTTCCATAGATACAGGGACCCCAAAGAGTGACAATCAGGAATCTATGTCCACTAGTGATGAAGGATACTATGATTCATTTACTCCTGGGCATGATGATGAAATAAGGGAGGTTCAATCCCCTGGAACCCCAACTCAGTTTCCAAGAGACACTTACAGTGGAGATGCCCTATATGAACTATTCTATGATCCCAGTGAAGATCAAATCAGTCCAGTTCTAGATGATGATTTATGCTTCTCTGAAAGCATTTCAGAAAAGGCAGTTGAGATACCTTTATCAATTTACAGCTTTCACGTAGGGTCAGAAGAAAATATGGCTTCCCAGCCAACCATTGACATAATCAGTCAGGGATTCCTTCATAGCACATGGAAGGGCAAAGAATGCTTGCTTAAGCTATGCGATACCGAGCTTTCCCTGACCATGGGGATTATCAATTGGCTGCGGAAAAAACCAGGACTGTTTTCCTCCCAAGACTTTCCTAACAATCCTCAGACACAGAAGAGAAAAGATGATGAGTCAATGTCTCAATGCATCCCAGATTTTAAGGAAAATAAAAGTAATCCAGGGGCATCTTCAACTGATAGCAAAAGTGGAATCCAGACATATTCAGTAGAAAGAATTGAACATGATCAAAACGATATCCATGCATGTAGCTTTCTTGAACGAGAAGAAAATGTGAATGTCATGTCTGAGCTCATAATTGACAATGGCACACTAGGTGACAGACAAAGACTAGAGGACAGTTGGGATGAACTATTGGTAAATTCATCTGAAATAAAGGTGTCTCTCTCAGAAGAATGTACAGATATTAGCATCGAATCTCTGCCACTAGAAGTCTCAAATGAAGAATCAGTTTGTGACATTGTTATGGATAATCATGATGCAGAATCATGTTCTTCTTACATGACTGCAGCAACTTCTCCAGATTCTCTAGAGCCCGAAGATGACAGTGAATCAAAGAATCAATCTTGGTCTGTTGAATGTAAGGATCCAATGGAGCCATTGAGCTTTGATCATTCTCAAGGTCCCATTAGTGAGACTTCAGAGGAGAATAATACTAACATAATGCAGCTTTTAGAACATTGTGTTACTCAAGCTGCTTCTTTAAAGATTGGTTATGATTCTAAAAGCAAGCCTTTCAAAGATAAAGGGACTGGCAATGAAATGAACAATGACATAGCAACAACAACTCAATTTAAAAAACAACCTCAGTTACAAAATGAACATATTGACATAACCCCAAGGCCAAAGTATGTTCTTGGCCATCATGCAAGCCAATATAATGTTCAAACAACAATTGACGCCAAGTCTTCATATCTTAGGAGTCAGAAAGAAAATATCATTTGTTCTGAAGATGAAAAAAACTTAAGTATCTTAGATCGTGTGGGTCAAATTACAAAGAATAAACTAATGTTCGAATATGCTCAGCTGAATAGTCAAGCCTTGTCTTACATCAAAGATTTCAGAGTTGAACTTAATACTCAGAAGTCTTCTCCAATGCCAGACATTTGCAGACCTACATTTTTACCATTCTTCAGTTCCATTTGCTCAGATTCAGCCAATCAATTGTCACAATCTTTGTGCAAAAGGTTCCGTTCATTGGGGAAGGATTCATACAATCAAGGGATTATACAACCTGACCTGCCTTTTGATAGCTATTCAAAATTACAGTGTAAAGTATTACCACAGGTTGCTTCACTTTCACTTTCAAAGGATGATGTCAAAGAAAGGACAATAATGGAGAAAAACCAGGAGTAACTGGCTGAAATAAGGTGAGTTTTTGAAGTAAAATCAATCTTGCATTGAGGAAAAAATACAAGGCTAGCCAAATATATTTAGGAATTCTATTATTATTACTATGCCTTTATTCTTTACTCCCTTTCTGAAACTCCATTCCTTTCCCTACATTACATGGTTAAAATGAGAAAGAGAAATAAACCACAAGAAATGCATTTACGTATTTGCAAAAACAAGCAATACAATACAATACAAAACAATACAATAGTAGAGTTGGAAGGGACCTTGGAGGTCTTCTAGTCCAACCCCCTGCCTAGGCAGGAAACCCTATACCGTTTCAGACAGATGGCTATCCAACATCTTCTTAAAGACTTCCAGTGTTGGGGCATTCACAACTTCTGGAGGCAAGCTGTTCCACTGATTAATTGTTCTAACTGTCAGGAAGTTTCTCCTCAGTTCTAAGTTGCTTCTCTCCTAGATCAGTTCCCACCCATTGCTTCTTGTTCTACCCTCAGGTGCCTTGGAGAATAGTTTGACTCCCTCTTCTTTGTGGCAACCCCCGAGATATTGGAACACTGCTATCATGTCTCCCCTAGTCCTTCTTTCTCTTAAGCTAAACATACCCAGTTCCTGCAATTTATTAATAAAGCAATTTATTATCTAGATGTTTGTAATCTCCACATTAGACATTTATGGCATATAATAAAATTCATTATTATTTTTTGCTTACTCATGTGGAAATGACTTATGTTGACCATTTGTGGAGTAAATAAATCAGAAGTAATTTGATGCATGCAATTATATTTCTATAATTAATGTTGAAACTAAGATTGTATTGCACACACACACACACACACACACACACACACACACACACACACACAACTTCTCATATTTTAACCAGTTCCCATTTAACTGGATAAAAATTAAATTGCTTTTTGAATTTTTTTAAAAGAAAAGAATTTTGACTAAATTCATATGGGTAAAGTGTGATCTTAACTTTCTTTACATAAGGAAGTTTCTCCCAATGTGCAACTTCTCTGGTTTACTACACATCAATATCCCTAATCCAAAACATCATTGATGTCTAAAATGAAATAAGCATTTCATTTTCAAATGAAATTCAATGCATAATAAGCATAATTCAATGTTTACTAAGAGAATTTCACAGCAAATATATATTTTGTGAAAAACTATGGAAAAAGCAATTGTTATTGCTTTTAATTACTAATTATTCAAACATGTAGAAAGGTACATGTATAGCAAGTGTGCATATTATGACCTGACTTGCATATTATGTGAGATCAAATAAAGCAGGGGTGTCCAAACTTGAGAACTTTAAGACTTGTGGACTTCAACTCCCAGAATTCCCCAGCCAGCCATGCTGGCTGGGGAATTCTGGGAGTTGAAGTCCACAAGTCTTAAAGTTCTCAAGTTTGGACACCCCTGAAATAAAGCGTGTCTCATGACTCACTACATCATAGATACACAACATGTGCAAAGGGAGGGAGGGAAAAGCGGGATGGTGATGGTGATGGGATGGGGATGGTGGCTGTGTGGCCAGATGAAGATTCTTTCTTGGCTATTTCCTGGTTTCTGTCTCCTGAATTCGAATACAGAATATTAAGGAGCATGCTCAGTGATCAACTAGCCAGCAGCTTTCATAGAAGACTAGAGAAAAAGCAATTATTTCATAGGTGGGAAGGGTATTAATTAGTTTTAGAAATATTAATGTTTTATTTAATAAGTGACAATGGGAAATATACTATATTTGTTTTAAAGAAAAATAAATTCTCAATACAGATGGAAAGGGCATAAAATGTTGAACTAAATCATGATTGATTTAATTATACAACATTTTTATTAACATCAACTAATGATTTTGTTTTATTACACTTCTATATGCAGGCCACTGAAACAGTTATGAAGATCTCATAAATATATGACATCCTGATGCAATATTTTAATGAGATAAATATAAATATATATATAAACATATCGGAGAGATTGGAGGAACTGAATATGTACAGCCTGGAGCACAGGAAGGAAAAGGGTGACATGATTGAAACCTATAAATATATTAAGGGTGTGAAAAACATTCTAAAAGGCAGTATTTTCAATATTAAGCAAAAACAAAGAACACAGGGGTATAACCTCAAACTGACCGGAGCAAAGTTCAAGAGTAATATTAGTAAGTATTACTTTACAGAAAAAATAATGGAAACTTGGAATCAACTTCCAGCAGAAGTAGTGAGTCAATCAGGAGTAATAGAGTTTAAACATGCTTGGAATAAACACGTCCATCCTGTAACAAAAATAAAAAATAAAGTATTAAAATATTAATTAATTAAAAAGAAAACAGAAACTCAAACTTGATGAACCACTCCCATACTGCCTGCAACAGTAGTTCATGAGATGTACTAAAACAGACATTATAGAACTTGGGGCATTTTCTAATATGCTCTTTTCTAGCAGCTGTAGCATGCCACCAGTTGTCAATAAAATTGCCTGTCAGTCAGTGCAATCCTATAACAAGCTATGCAAAATTGAATGCCAGTGGGACTTGTAACTGTGTATAGGATTGCAGTGTTAATGTTCCTTCCCCCCCACCACCAAGTTTTGCTCTCTGAGAAAGGATACTGTGTACATTAAGATTTATCATAAATGCTGATTTAAAATGTTGATGTAATCTCTGGTTACATCAGCATTTAATCTATTAGTAATTTTAGCACATCTCTGACTAATTGCTTTTGATTACCTGCTAAACACTTATTTCTTGAAATATTTTAAAGAAAGGACCTACAGGTCAACAAGAATGCTTGTGATATATCCAGATTTCAACTCACATAGAGATTACTTTTAGGAGCACTTCATATATGGATTTTCATTTACCATATTTTGAATGTCTGTGCATGTTTATACCTTAAGTACGTATATTAAGATTTTTTCCAGTATTTTGTAAATTGTTTTATATTCTTACAAAGAACGCATTACTTTGATACCATTAATATATTAATAATGTGTTTTTAGACAGGAAAGATACCAGACGAAGTGTAATGGGGCTTATCAGTTAATAAATTTCTTTCTCAAAGCTGAAATACAATTGTGAACAACAATCCAGATCTTACTGCTTAATATAGTTGGCATTTGCTATTTATTTTCCAATTTTTAAAGAAAGGCTCAAAGTTTCTTCACAACGGAAGTAGGAAAATAATTTAAAGTAATCTCAATTTATAGAAAAACATGCAGATTACTGCTGCCAGTATCTCAGAAATGATCTCAGGTTAAAATGATAGCACCTTTTAAAATCATCAATCTACTTATTCATAGGGGACACCGTGGTTCAGGGACTAGGATGATGAGCTTGTTGATCAGAAAGGTCGGCAGTTTGGTGGCTTGAATCCCTAGTGTCGCGTAACAGAATGAGCTACGGTTACTTGTCCCAGCTTCTACCAACCTAACAGTACGAAAGCATGTAAAAATGCAAGTAGAAAAATAGGAACCACCTTTGGTGAGAAGGTAACAGCGTTCCGTGCACCTTTGGTGTTTAGTCATGCTGGCCACATGACGTCTTCGGACAGTGCTGGCTCTTCAACTTTGAAACAGATGAGCACCGCCTCCTAGAGTTGGGAATGACTAACACATATGAGTGAGGGGATCCTTGACCTTTTACTTTACTTATTCATAGAGGTACACTAGAAATAGAGAAAAGACTAGGAAGCAATCTTACCAATTTTCCTACTGGCTGACTACCAATTGATGCAACCATTTTGTGTATGAGGAAGTCCACCATAATGGCAATTATTTTGCGAAAAGATGTACAATAGATTCCTAATTTGTTCACTAACCAAGAAAAGTTGTTTTTATTTTCTAAACTGCACCAGGATGGTGCTATAGCATGAAGTATAGAAGCAAAGCAGATTGAAAGATAACTAATATTTAGACATGAATTGCACATAACCATTATTCTTTTTGTGAGCCACTATATAAATGCCGTAATGCAGCTTTTAATCATCATCATCATCTTAGTTGTTGTCTATCCACTGCAGGATGAAGCCTTTTCTGCTTGTTTCCAATCTATATAGTCCTGAGCTTTCTTTGCCAAATTTGGCCGCAATACTTGCTGATGTGGTCAATCCATCTTGTTTTGGTCTCTTTTGTGGACACTTTTTATGAAGTAGGAATCCATTCTATGACTGCCTTGGTCCACCTGCCATCATTTCTTCTTGCTATATGACCAGCCCATTTGAATTTCAATTACTTTACTCTCTTAATATAATGTACTTTCATTTGTTCTGTAGTCCATGTGCAGGTCTTTCTATCTTGTCTTGTAATGCCAAGCGTATATCTTTCCATGGCTGTTTGCACCACTCATAGTTTTCATATCGGTTGTGAGGTTAGGGTAGATGTTTCACTGGCATATATTAGGGCAAGTAGCACACATTAATCGAAAACTTTTCTCCTCAGGCATATGAAGAGGTTGTTCTTGAAAATTATGCTTAGCTTGCAAAATGCCTGCCAACCACATTTAAAACCCTGTTCAATTTCCTTTATTGTATCATTGAGATACATTGGCCAAGTTATATGTAGTGGTCTACTGCGCCTACTTCTTCTTCAGATATATATATTTTCTTTCTTTTGTGAATTTATTAAACACCTTTTAATTTAGCTTTTAATATAGTTCTAAAAATAAATTTTAATTTGAAATATAATTTTTAATGTAGTTTTAATATATTTTTTCCTCTAAAATTTAGATTGAAACTGTAAGTTTTGTTCTTAAATGCCAAGACGTGTACTATTTCAAAACCCAATAAAATTGTAATAAAAGTAGTAAAAATATATGGAAGAATTCTAGATACTTAGGAAACAAAAAACCCATTTATTTCTATATTGTTGATGCTTCTTGGTCTTTATTAAAGCATTACTCCTGGGGGGGAAATTACAGCTTCCTGGTCAATAGGACAAGGCTTTTATCTTTTTTAGCTAATGCTGTATTTCTCAACTTTCACAACTTTAAGATGTGTGGATTGCAGTGACCTGCGGTGAAGTTTATGGCTAGTGAGGCAGCAATTTTTTTAGACTTGTGGACTTCAACTCCCAGAATTCCACAGCCAGACATGCTCAGTTCCGATTTAAAGCAACAGCTTTAAACTTATTTAAATAAGTTTTCTTCCTTTTTCTTTTACCTTCCCCTCCTTCCTCCCTCTCTCGCCCCTCCCCCTCTCAAACACACACACACACACACACACACACACACACACACACAAGTTGGATTATAGTGTTTAATTCCATGTAGCTGATTTCCAGGGCAAAGGAGGAGTTATTTTTGCCCTGTCCAATGGCATTTTCTTTGATAAAAGGGACGGAAAGATGGTCTTTGGGTTCCCTCCTTGAATGAGAGAATCCGTTTGAGTCAAAACGTTCAAATGTAATAAAATGATCTTCCTGTCTCGATCTATTTCATTGGAAGAGATGCCCGCCTGAGGAAAGAGCCTTTCATGTCTCTGAAAGCCAGCCCAGGGTCGGATCTCTCCAGGATGGGCGCAAGACCGATCCGTGTTCACCAGCAAAGGGCAAAACTCTCTTCCATGGCCTCATTTCCCACCCGAAGCTTCCCCGTTTCTTCTCCATTCTTTTGCTTTATGCAAAAGCAGGGATGTGCTTTGGGAAGGCGGGAGCCCAGAGGAGCCCACCGGCGCCCGCACCGCCCGCTCTGGAAGCCAAACTGCCAAACTTCCTAGCTCAGCTGCTTCCCGGGCGGGTGGCACCTGCCAGACGGGACGACAGGAGCTGTGAGGGAGCACGGGCTCCAAGGGCTCTGAGCGTCCACCAGCCTGAGCTGTGCCGCAGGCGAAAGAAAGCGCTTTAGTCAGTGGGGTGTCAGGGGAGAGGATAGAATCTCTCCTCCTCTCCCCCGACACCTCACTGACAAAAGCGCTTTCTTTTGCCCGCGGAAGAGCTCAGGTGGGCGAAAGAAAGTGCTTTAGTCAGTGGGGTGTCAGGGAAGAGGATAGAATCTCTCCTCTTCTCCCACGACACCCCACTGACTAAAGCGCTTTCTTTCGCCCGCCTGAGCTGTGCCATGGGTGAAAGAAAGTGCTTTAGTCAGTGAGGTGTCAGGGGAGAGGATAGAATCTCTCCTCCTCTCCCCCGACACCTCACTGACTAAAGCGCTTTCTTTCGCCCGCGGAAGAGCTCAGGCGGGCGAAAGGAAGCTCTTTAGTCAGCGGGGTGTGGGGGAGAGGAGAGAATGCTTAGGCATTCTCCCCTCCTCTCCTCCACACCCCGCTGACTAAAGCGCTTCCTTTCGCCCGCCTGAGCTCCTCTTCCTCTTATATATATGAAACTCCCTCATGGATATTATTATTTTATATATTATTATTTCATGATGAGAGGGGAGGGTCTGCCTCCCCTGCCTCCAATGACTGCACGTCCCTGGTGGATTGTAAATTGCTGGCTGTGGAATTCTGGGGGATGAACTCCCCACAACTTAAAATTATTAAGTTTGAGAAACACTGAGGTAATGCCTATGTTTCAGGCAGCCGCTAAAACATAGGGGCAAGGATCAGTTTTAAAAAATGGTACAGTAACTGCACTTTCTAATAGCATTTTCTGGAGAATATAGTTCAGTTCAGAGATGCATTGCTCCTGGATCCGCCCGGATCGGGTGAGCTGGTAGTTGCGATGGGAGGCTCTGCCCAGACGTCCGGATGCTTCTGCGCATGCACAGAAGTGTTGTGTGCGTGTGCAAGCATAAGCGAACCAGTAGCGCTGGGATTTGCAATATACATTTGCACAATGTATATTATTGTGTTTTAAATGTGACTTTACACTGCCCCGAGTCCCTGCTGGGAGAGGGCGTGGTTTAGAAATCAAATAAAAGTTAAAGTTAAAGTTAAAGTGCAACCCACCTCTTGTTCAGTTCATATATACAGAGACACATAAGATAGTCAGGTCCATTCAAATAGGTCCCTTCAGGTAAGATTTGCTTCAAGATAGGAAGTTTCTTGTAAACCAAAGTTTCTGATGATGCATCAAATTCTATTCATATCCAAATAGATGCACAGCTGTGGAAAGAGAGGTATTAAAAGCAATGCTAAGGGTAGGGATTCCGTATTTGAACATCTGACATCAAATGCTTTGCCCTGATGATTTGATACAGGATACAGATCTCTGTTATAAGCCTCAGTTATTATCTTCTAACTACAGAAGCTATATTGATTAGTGGTAAGCCCAAGGCTGTGACAGTAGTTTGAGCATCATCTAGCATCTGCCCAGACAGGGAAATAAAAGATGCTAGATTAAACAATTTTATACTTCATTAAACATCACTCTTTCAGCCGTGGTTTTGACTCATGGTACTGCTAGCATCTAACCTGGTCACTGCTTGCCATTTTTGCAATATTTCCACTCTCTGACCTGGCTAAAGGATGTTTATTATCCTTATATTTAGGTTTAAAATAGGATTTCCCCACAATTGGTTCAACTACATATTATGGAGATTACTGTAGTCTCTTAACTGCCACCCGACCCTTATAGTGATCAAAGACAGAAAGAAAAAGAAATGCATTATTGCAGCCCTTTCTCAAAATAACTCCTTACATCTCTATGCAGAGGCAGGTTTCCATGGCGACAAGTTTAGAAAGCTGGCTTTGCAAACTCTGGCAGTAGTTCACTAAACGGTTGTCACGGATTTGAAATCAGGATATGTTATACGCACCTTCTCTTTCTCTTGGAAAATATGTGTTCAAAAGGGTATGTGGCAATTTTTTTTAAGAAATGGGGGACACAAATAGCAGTTTATCTTTATATTAACATAATTAAGAATTGAGCGAAAGAGTAGATCTTAGCCATAGACTGATACTGATACACATACTTCCTTTTCATTCAAATTAAATATTTTAAATGAATTACTGCCATGGCATTTACCTAAGGATTATTCAAAATAGGCGGCCATGGACTCAAGAATGATGTAAGGACAAATAAGGGATATGGAGGAGATTTAATATTTTGTGGTTGATTGTACAATCCATAAAAATGGGAATGGCGAAAAAGGAAAATTGCCTGAGGCATATCCTCCAGTTTAATAGGAGATGCCAAATTCAACAAAAACATTATTACATTTTGCTATTGAGAGGTTTCTGAATTGTTTTAATTAATTTTTATTTTTTTTCCTAGAAAATATATGCATTTGAATTGAAGGTAATTTATGTAAAAAATTCATTTTAGGAAGTTACTGGTAAATTGGAAAAGTATAAATAGTGGCAAATTATATGCCAAAGTGTAAATGCTAAGACAAATGCATACAAAAATGGATACCCATCTTCATGATAACTTTTAAGAAACTGTAGATTTTTATAGGAATAGGATTAAATAGATTAACTATATTTCTTTATTTAAAGAAAAGAATATATCTAATTTTTATTCCATTTGGGAACCACTTGTGGATTTTGTGCTTGTGATGGAAAAAATGAAACTTCGATGTTGTTTTAACGATTAGATAGGTTCATTATTATAGAAATGGCTAAAATTACTAATATTACCCCACACTCTCTTCTCTTCCCTTTTGCTTTGCCTAGTTTCACATTATTTTTATTTTCTTTTGTATTTTATATTGTGATAAACTAATAAACATTTATAAAAAAGAAATAGGATTAAATAAACCTGAAAACAATTAAAACTGGAGTAAAAATTGCAATTGATTGGGTTGCTGGGATCTGGCTGCAGGTTCATCTGTAGCAAGATAGAATGGCTTTGGTGGTTTGATTCTCTTAGTTCCAGGACTTTGTTATTTTTAGGTTTATATTGTATTCTTTCCTCCCCGACTTACGACCGGGGAATTCCCCCTGTTGTCAGCCAGCAACAGCCATGCTGCGCCTTAGCCAATCAGGCGCGGCATGGCTGAAGGCGGGCTGACTTGCGCTCCTGATTGGTTCCTTGGCCTGACAGCTCTCGTATAAATAGCTGTCAGGCTAAGGAAAGGGGCTTCTCTCCTGTATTGCTTGCTATTGTTAAAACGCGTAATAAAATAGAGTTGGACGTTCCTCAGTTGTCAAGCCTCATCTTTCCCCACACTTTTACACTGGCGACGAAGGTGGGATCCTGCTGAGGCGACGACCCTGACGGAACCCGACCTCTGCTACACAGCCGCTTGAGTTTAGCTCCCCGAGCCGCACAACTCCAAGCCGCTATGTCTTCACTGCCCCCGTTCGCTCCCTTCGGCACCGACGGAGAAGGATGGACGGGGTTTTTGGAGCGTTTTGAGTGCTTCCTGCGAGCCAACGGAAAACGGGGTATTCCGATGGAGGAGAAGTGCAGCTTCTTCCTCAGTAGCTGTGGAACCCCGATGTTCAACGCCGCCCGGGCGTTGGCAGCCCCTGTGCCAGTCCACGACCTCGACTGGGACACGCTGATGGCCAAGCTGAAGGGACATTACGCCCCGACCCCATCGAAGATCACCAGGCGATACGCTTTCCGCCAGTGCGTCCAGAAGCCGCACGAAGACGTCAGCCAGTTCCTCCAGTCCTTGCGGACCACAGCCATTCCCTGCGAGTTCCCTGACTTGGAGGACAATCTGGTTGAACAATTCGTCAGCGGCATCAGGGACCGACGGCTGAGGAGGCGTCTCCTGGCCCGGCCAGAAATCACCCTGTCAGAGGCGGTCGCTGATGCACGGGCGGCGGAGTTGTCGGAGCAATCCGTCGCTGAGATGGACCGCCACCCGTTTCACCCTTCCCCAGCGCAGACCTGCCTCATTGATCAGCTGGTGCCCATTCCGAGCCCGGCTGAGGAAGAGGAAGAACTTGTGGCTCGCCTGGCAGAACTACAGAGACGCCGCAATCCGCGACCTCCGCGCCAGATTGTGACAGCCTGCCTGGGCTGCGGGGGCAGCCACGACCGGTCAGCCTGCCCATTCCGGGCATCCATTTGCCGCCGGTGTTCGAAAAAAGGGCACCTGGCCCAAGTTTGCCGAGCTGCGCTACCACCGCCGCCATCCCAGGGAGCCACAGGCCAGCAGATGACAGCCGGACCGCAGCAGCAGCCCCGCCGCCAGCCGCGCTCGAAGGCCAGCTGTTACACCGTGGAGCCAGGCCCTGCAGCAGCCGCCCCTGCAGAGGCGATCTACCAGGCCTCCGCAGGTGCGGACAGAATCAAGGCGTCAGTCCTCATTGAGGGCACGCCTTGTGTAATGGAGGTGGACTCCGGCTCGTCCCGCTCCTTAATCGCCTGGGCTGACTTTCAGAAACTGTGCCCCGGCGTCCTAAAACGCCAGCTGTCTGCTAGCCCCGTGGCCTTGAGGGACTATCAGGGGTCACTTATCCCAACCCTGGGCTGCCATACAGTCAGGGTTGAATACGGGGGGTTTTCGGGGTGCCTGCCAATCCTAGTGGTTGAAAAGCCCCTCCCCGCTCTATTGGGGCTAGATTGGTTCCCCGCCCTTGGTCTCTCCGTGCAGGGGGTGCACTCCATCTCAGACACACCCCCTGACGTAGCTGCTGTCATCTCCGCCTACGCGGACGTCTTTGACGGCCAGCTGGGACTATACAAGGGCACCCCCATCTCTCTTAATTTAGATCCCCAGGTTGCTCCCATTAGGCTGAAGGCCCGCAGGGTGCCTTTTGCCTTAAGGGCCAAAGTTGATGAGGAGATTGACCGCTTGTTGGCGCAGGGCGTACTGGAGCCTGTTGACTACTCGCGTTGGGAGACCCCAATAGTGGTCCCTGTGAAGGCCGACGGTTCCATACGCCTCTGCGCCGATTTTAAGTCAACCATCAATTTGGCCCTTTAGGCAAACCCCTATCCAGTCCCTGTCGTACAGCACCTGCTCCACTCCCTGGGGCAGGGCTGTATTTTTGCGAAACTGGATATGGCGCAGGCCTACCAGCAGCTCCCGGTGGATGACGAAGCGGCGGCTGCGCAGACTATCGTCACCCACCGAGGGGCTTTCCGTTGCCGCCGCCTCCAATTTGGCGTTTCCGTGGCCCCGGGGATCTTCCAGAGCCTCATGGAGCGTTTGCTCCATGGGCTCCCTGGCGTTGTACCCTATTTCGACGATGTCCTGATCGCTGCATCCAGCCGCTCAGGACTCCTCGAAGTACTGGGGAAGGTCCTCGACCGTTTTAGGGGCGCGGGTCTCAAATTAAAGCGCAGCAAATGTTCATTTGCTGTGCCTAAAGTGGATTTCCTCGGCTTCTCCATAGATGCCCACGGAATCCACCCCACCCCTGCAAAAGTCGCAGCCATCAAGAACGCCCCCACCCCCGCCACTAAGGCGGAGCTGCAGTCGTTCTTGGGGCTTTTAAATTTCTACGCGCCATTTTTGCCACACAAGGCGTCACTAGCCGAGCCGCTACATCGGTTGCTCGACCGATCGGCAGCCTGGCGCTGGGGCAGCCGCGAAGCGCATGCGTTCGCGGCTGTCAAAGACATGCTGACGTCAGAGGCAGTCCTAGTCCAATATAGTGACAGGATGCCCCTGACTCTAGCGTGTGACGCCTCCCCCGTGGGTTTGGGGGCTGTCCTGAGCCACGTCCTTCCCAACGGCTCAGAAGCCCCCATAGCTTTTTATTCCCGGACACTCTCTCCAGCGGAGAGAAACTACAGCCAGATCGACAAGGAGGCTCTGGCTGCCGTGTCCGGGGTTAAAAAGTTCCACGAATACCTCTACGGACGGCATTTCACGCTCTTCACTGACCACAAGCCGCTCCTTGGGCTTCTGGCCGGTGACCGTCCGACCCCTCCCATTCTGTCACCCCGGATGACACGTTGGGTGGAGTTCCTAGCGGCATACTCGTATGCCCTGGTCTACCGCCCTGGCAAGCAGCTAGGGCATGCTGATGCCCTCAGCCGCTGCCCCTTGCCCGTCTCCAACCCTCAGACAGTGCCTTGCATGTCTGTTTTGGCCATTGCAGACCTCGCCTTGCCGCTCTCTGCGGGCGATGTGGCGGCAGCGTCTCTGGCCGACCCCACCCTCGCCCAGGTGATGACCTGGGTTCTGCGGGGGTGGCCTGAGGGGCCGGTGTCCGACGGCCACCGCCCCTACAAGGCCAGGCAGTTAGAGCTGTCCCTTCACAGTGGGTGCCTCCTGTGGGGGGACAGGGTGATCATTCCACCCACACTGCGTGACCAGGTGCTATCTCGCCTCCATGAGGGCCACCCTGGCATAGCGCGCATGAAGGCATTGGCGCGCAGCTATGTCTGGTGGCCCCGGCTGGACGACGAGATAGCTACCTGGGTTGCCAGGTGCTCGACCTGCCAGGTCTCCCGTCCAGCGCCTCCGGCGGCCCCGCCGCGGGAGTGGGAGATTCCCCGCGGCCCGTGGTCACGCCTCCACCTGGACTTCGCCGGGCCTTTCCGAGGTCAGGTTTTCCTGGTTGTGGTGGACGCTTACTCGCGCTGGGTGGAGCTCCTCATCATGACCTCCACCACAGCCGAGGCCACTGTCCGAGCACTGACGCGCCTGTTTGCCACCCACGGCTTGCCAGACGTCGTTGTGTCGGACAATGGTCCTCAGTTTGCGTCCACCGTGTTCCAGGGTTTCCTGGCCACCCAAGGCATCAGGCATGCCCTCGTCGCTCCCTATCATCCGGCCAGCAATGGCCGGGCGGAACGCGCTGTCCGCTCGGCCAAAGACGCCCTTGGCCGAATGGACAAGGGCGACTGGCCCACGAGGGTGGCTGCTTACCTCCTGGTTCAGCATTCCACCCCGTGTCCCTTGTCCGGCAAAACTCCAGCTGAGCTGCTGATGGGCCGGCGCCTGCGGACCACCTTAGATAGGTTGCACCCAACCTATTCTGAGGCACAGCCGAGCAACCTGGGGCCCCCTCCCCGTTCCTTCCGTGAGGGCGATCCAGTGTGGGCTAGGGCTTTCTCCGGGGATATTAAGTGGGTGCCTGCCACCGTCATTTTTGTAACCGGCCCCTGCTCTTACAGGGTCCGGACCGCCGACGGTGCAGACTGGCGCCGCCACGTGGATCAATTAAGGCGCCGCGAACCTTTGGATCCACACAACAACCCCGCAGAGTCGGCCTCGCCGATTCCACCCGAGGCCCTGGGGTTGGCGCCGCACCCGTTTCCCCAGCCGTGGCAGTTGCCCAGGCCGCAAGAAGTTTCGCCAGAGACTGTTCCAGGCGCCTTCCGCCTTCCACAGCCCTCCATCGTTTCAGCCCCCGTTGGGCTACCAGTTCCGCCGTTGCAACCGACTTTGGCCTTCCCTCAATCAGGCCAGCCTGTCCCTCGCAACAATTCAAAGTTCCCTGACTCAAGCCCGTCAGCGGCCGCGCCACCCCGGCCCTGCCTACCTGTTCCAGAGTCTCCGCCTCCTCCTCCGGCTGGGGTAGGCCTTCAAGATGGCGCCGGAGCTCCACTCCCTTCAGGGAGGAGCTCCCACGGACACCACCTCCTTCTCCGACGGTCTGCCCAGTTCTGCGGCGTTCTGGGCGTGTCCGTCGCCGCCCAGCCTATCTTAGCGACTACGCATGCTCCACTGCTACGCATGCGTACTCGCTGGGGGGGAAGGAGTATTGTATTCTTTCCTCCCCGACTTACGACCGGGGAATTCCCCCTGTTGTCAGCCAGCAACAGCCATGCTGCGCCTTAGCCAATCAGGCGCGGCATGGCTGAAGGCGGGCTGACTTGCGCTCCTGATTGGTTCCTTGGCCTGACAGCTCTCGTATAAATAGCTGTCAGGCTAAGGAAAGGGGCTTCTCTCCTGTATTGCTTGCTATTGTTAAAACGCGTAATAAAATAGAGTTGGACGTTCCTCAGTTGTCAAGCCTCATCTTTCCCCACACTTTTACAGTTTAAATGAGTTAGTTTTATATTTGGGATCTGAGTGCAACCTGGGTGTTTTGCTGGATCCTCAGCTCCTGTTCAATGAACAGGTAACAGCTGTAGCCTTTGCACAGATTCAGCTAGGAGCCCTGGTGGCATAGTGGTTAGAATGCAGTATTGCAGGCCAACTCTGCCCACAGACTGGAGTTCAATCCTGAGAGGACTCAAGGTTGACCCAACTTTCCATCCTTCCAACGTTAGTAAAATGAAGACCCAGATTGTTGGGGGCAATATGCTGATGTTGTAAACTTGCCAGAGAGTGCTATTGCTACTGCTCTTGGTGTGCCAGTTATGCTCTGTCCTGGAGTGAAAGAATCTCCTCAGAATCACTGCATGGAGCTATTCTTGAAGACCATCCAGAAACAGCAGCTGTTCCACATGAACAATGAGGGGAATGCCCTTGTGATATCCATGTTACATAAGCTGCACTGGTAAGCAATCTTTCCATATTAGAATTAGATCCCAAGGGATAAGAGAAAACTCTTGTCATGGAGTTTTTCTGTTGTGTTGGTATTCTCATTACTAATGGAGAAAACATCTTTGAAAAAAACTGTTTTTCCAGAAGACGGAGAGAATATAACATCATTATTTATGCATCTGACAGGAAGTCACATAGAAGAACAAGACCTATTCTCTATTACTCTACAGCAGAGTTCCCCAACCTTTTCAGCTTTGCAGACTGGTGGAGGGAGGGAGGGGAGGGAGGGAGGTGGAGGGAGGGAGGGAGGGAGGGGAGAAGGGATGGATGGTTCCGTGTCGGTGGCTGACAAGTGTACATGAATGCAGCTCCATTTGTGCAAGTGGTGGGCATGTGCACCTGCCTATTCCCATGTGTTGTATTTTTATATTGTAAATTCCTTATGGACAACAAAGCAGTTACAACCTATCTATCAGCAGAGGGCAGGATATCCCTAACATTATTTGAATGTAATTTATTTACTGGCAATTAAGTTGTAATCAAAGATAAGGAGTGGCAAAGAAAATAATAGAAAAAGTAGCACTAAATAACAAATGCAGCACCAACCAAACCTACAAACCTCTCCCTTTTTTATAGTTCTGCAATTTGCTGTGTAAAGCAGTGCTTTAGATTATTTTACCTTATTGACACTCTTCTTTAGTTACATACTTACATATAAATATACAATTTTAAATGTAATACATTTAAATATTTACTTTAAAAAATGTAATAATGTTTACCTACATTTCCCCCCAGTTTTTGATGCAGTTTTTAAAAACTTTTAACCGATAGGAAAACACTAGAACAAATAGCAACTCCTACATCACGACTTAAGAACAATTGTGAAACAAAGTATGTTCCAAAACAAAGTCAGCAGAAGAAAATTCAGAAACTAGCAGGACTAGCAAAAAGCAAAAATTGAAAGGGAGGACTAAAAAAGGCTAACCGTGATCAAGAACAAATGCACTAAATAATTTAATAATTATATAAGAAATAATTTTCCTCATTTAGTGACCACAGTTGGGACAGACAACTTGGTTGTTAAGCAAAGCTGTTAGTAAAGGAAATCATGACTCGGTTTACGATCTTACTTTGGACTTCCTTTGTTTTGCAGACATGTTGCGTTCAACACCTGGCAAAGTATCCTAAAAGGAATTTGCTTTGTATATAAAATTTGCTTTATGTGAACAAGAGCTTTGTGGGATTGCTTCAGTCTAGCTGCTACAAGGGCTGGTACCCTTGTATATCATATATGAGCCTTATGTATTATATTTGTTTGATTGGACTTAACATGAACCCAGTCATTTGGCTTATATATTACCTCTTCCACTGATGTGACCAATAAATCAAGGTTAAGGCAGACCATGATTTAGTTATGGTGAACCCAGCCATTTTGTATGAAGGTTTTGCATATTATATTTTGTAGGCTAACTCGTGGAAGGGAAGCAAAGTTTTCTTGTCAATACTCTGAACAGTCTGGCTGGAGACCTTTTTAAATTTAAAATAAATATTTAAATTTGTTAGTATATTCATATTAATTTGATTTTCAAGCTCTTGTGATCACAAACCCTGATAACATGTTGATTTTTATAAACAACTGCATGGAATTATTATTTATTTGAGGAAACATTGTCCAGTTTTGCATATGATAACCCACCTTTCATCTTTCCTGTCCTGCATTGTAGACAAGGGCTTGTATATAGCTAGTCATATTATAATTCAAACTATTTGAGCTGAGTATGTGTTGAAGCAATAACACAGTTTTACAGGACATGCCAAATTCATACAAAACTGATTATTTTCTTCCTTTTAATGTTACAGAAAAGTTGCTGAGAAATCAGAGGCGTAATGAATTGATTAGCTTCATTTCTCATTCTGGTTTCTAAATGTACAATATTTTATCTGTATTGTGTATTCAACAATATTAGAAATTGTGGAATGTAATGGCAGAAGTTGCTTGTCCCATTCCTTTTCTTTTTGAAAGGCTACAACTACATAAACAGGTATAAATAGCCACTACTGCTATAGGTCAATTTGAGGAAGAAGCTGGTATTGTATGTTCTGTAGCATATGAGTGGGGTATATTTGTTAGAGCACATACTTTCACCATTTACACTATTGGACCATTTTTTCAGTTCAGTTATTTATGTGGAAAACAATATATTCTGAATATACAATAAAATAGATTGTGATCAATGTAATATTCTTCCCTGAAACAATATAATTGTAGAACAGAATTCCTCTATCACTTGCCCTCATATTATAATAATCACAATACTCCTGACAAAGTCCAAGCTGTAAATGTGGTCTATTAAAACACCATATAATAAAGAAATATGTTCTTCATTTTCCAGATACAACTCTAAAGAAAGCTGCCCTTCCTCTCCATTCTATAAAAAATGAATTTCTTATCAAGTGAGGTAAGAAACTGGTGCCACCAATGACAGAGAACTAATGAAGATACAACTGTGGATAATCGTGTTCCTCTTAATCTCCTACCAGAAGAATTTGGATTTAAATAATTTAAATAATAGAATATTCTTAACACCTTGTTATTTTATTCATTGAATGCATCTGACAAATGAAAGGAGAAACCTAGATTCAGGAACTGGTCCTGCTGAGTCAACTGTAAATGCCTTTTATTTTTAGAATACAGGTATATCCTTTCCTCATAATTCTATTTGATGTAAGCAATTTTGAGAGATTTCAGAATATGTAAGGATATACTGTATGTCACAGTTCCTATTAAAAACAATGCCTCAGCCCAGCTAAGATTGTTGTTTGCATACAAAGGATGCAAATGAATGTATTCCTAAATGTTTAAGGATTTCTGCATGCAAATGGGTGCTTCATAACTTTTCACATAGCTGAAACCTTGCCGAGAAATGAGCTAATATGATGATAATCAGCAATGCATCTGCATCCAGCTTTCACTTTCCTTCTTTCCCATCCACCACAAAAGGCTGATACAGTTTTGATTGTACTTCAGCTCATAAATAAGTCTTTTTTCAGATCAAGGAATGACTCCAAAAGAGCCATGGCGATATGTATGTAATACTGGATTAAAGACCATCTTCCATTGAAATACAGTTTAATACTATTGGTTATACCACGATTCACCATTGTGCCTGATTTTAATCATTTGAGCCCATGTGTTTTCATCTACAATACAGGTGATGAGCCCTATTCAGGCCAAACTACTGTATACGTGACATCAGCCATTAGAGGTATTTAAAACCCATCTCCTGAATTTGATAGGAAAACTTGGATGGAAAATGAGATTCAAGCAGCAAATGTTATATGTGAGAACTTCCCTCCTATTTATGCTCTTGAAGTTTCTTTGTGTCAACCCCTGCCTAATTTTATTTCCATCTATCTCACTTCCCATATCAGGATCTCTGTTGGGAAAAGTGGGGTTACTGTAGTTGGATTTCAAAAACAAATGCCAGGGCACTATCTCATGTTATGGTAGCAAATGACAGAGCAGTGAACATCAGGAGGATTGGAGGCAGGTAGAAAGCTGCTCTCTGTTCTTTTAAAAGCACATTGTAGTCAACGTTTGGTCAGCTGAGCAAGAGCATGGTTTTCTTAATATTTTTCTTTGAAAATATCATTCTTTGATACCAGAACATGGTGCCTACTTCCAAGAGAGTTCAATCTTATAGTTAAAGTTGCATCTATTGCTGTCTAGAGGAGTTTATTGTAAGAGTCTAAGATTATCTTGATGCCTCAATGGCTGGGAAAAAAGTGTCTTCTGAGAGGTAAATTGTGAGTGAATTTAGTTTTGTGTTTCAGACTTGGCACTCTTTTTGTTCATCAGAACCCCCTTTGGATATGATCTGACTTGTTAAATATGATGAATTGCAAATAGAATCTCTGTTGCCATAAAGTCTTTCTTCAAGTGGAAGGAGAATGTTCTGCAAGAGATTTCATTTCCAGCATGGATTTACAGTGTCGTATTACTTCCAATCATACAGGATATAATTTTTCTTTCTATAATATCAGCCAATGCTAACACGATTGAAGAAATTACATATGAAACAGCAGCAGTAAAAAGATATGTGCACAGACAAATGCTACTTTGGCGCTCGGCAACAACGATGACCCTGTTCTAATTCATGTGCCAGATTTTCACTGGATATAAAAGAAAATTCATGCCAAGGCTACAATATCTGAATGTTCTCTTAATGTTGCAATATGTTTTGCACTGGAAGGAATGCATTCTCAGGACACTAATCTTTTTCTCTACTCTGTTAAATTAGTCTATATCCAAACTAAAGTTTTTAAAGTTGCAAGGTATAGCCTGAATAAATATTCTTCTGAGGCACAAACTTTTTCTCCCAGTGCTTGCATATATCTTTTTTTAGTCTGCTTCTGCCTTCGCTTCACTTCATTTGATTAATTTTTACAGTACATATTATATAGGAGCCTCTTTCCTAAACTAGGAACTTAGTACTTTTAGTTGGGTTTCTCCAGACTTAGAAATATTAGATCCAAAATAGAGATCATTTTTTTCTGGGTATTTTACCTCATATTCCAGCATGGCTTCCTCGGTACAATAATTGTGATTTCATAACAATATTTAGTCTGTACAGAATTTGAATTCTGTGGGTTAGTTGTTCATTGGATGCTTCTAGGAAAGTATCAGCTTATTGGTGATTGGGAATGGTGTTAGTTTTATTCTAATTGGTCTGTCTTATCAACTAGTGGTTGTGTATGGTTTGAATTGCCTGAATAGAGCAAAGTGCATCCAGTTCCATCAATTTGTTGATGGTTCCTTTATTTCAATGCCAGACTTCCATGAATTGTCTGACCTTTCTGCTGTTGGCAGGCTTACTGGTCTCTCTCAGTTTGGATAACCCAACTAAAATATGAATACAGTAACAAATCTGGGCTACCATCATCCCAAGAAATCACTAGTAACTTCTTCAGTAAAATTTCTTTGCATAGCATATTAAGAATAAGACTGATGTTTTGAAGTTAGCTGTGTATGTTATGCTTACTGAGTATCCCACTCTACAAAAATGTTGTCCATTGGCTTAAGCACTATGTAAATAAATACAATTTTATCTCAGAATGTCTATGTAACATTTGGACTATTCTCCTCATGTTGTATCAGATGTATAAATTTATACTTGCTGTATTACAGTGGTTACTTAATTGCATATCCACATTACTTGATGTTTATTTTAAGATGATTTTGATGTTGGTTTTGGATATTATTTATAATGTGCCTTTGTCTCTGTCATTATTCAATAACTGCTAGTGCTACTAATTGTTCTTACTATTATTATTTCATGAAGATATCCATTTTATATTGAAATGAATATTGGGCCTATTTATTTCTGCCATTATGACAAATGAAGAAACAAATTCTAGGTGAATGCAGTAACATGACTGCAAAGCAAAATATGGGAATAGATATAAATAGTGATAACTGTGCTTTTTCATGTGATAATGTAGAGAAGGCAATTGAAGTTTCAGCACTATAGCTCCCATCCAGAGTTGTAGAGTTTCTTCTTTCTGGCAGAGAATGTATAGCAATAGCAATAGCACTTAGACTTATATACCACTTCACAGTGCTTTACATCCCTCTCAGAGTCAGTTTACAGAGTCAGCATATTGCCCACAACAATCTGGGTCTTCATTTTACCAACCTTGGAAGGATGAAAAGCTGAATCAGCCTCGATCCAGTGAGATTCAAACTGCTGAACTGCTGGCAATTGGCAGTCAGCAGTATTAGCCTGCATACTGCATTCTAATTCCAACCATTGCACCACCATGGTTCTTCAAGCTGATATGTTGAATATTACCTGGACAGTGGATATATCAGTCATCATTATCATCATCATCAACATCAGCCTGCATATGTGCATGAATGAACAATTTCAGTTGGGAACCTTCATATTTGCTGCTTGTTGTATATAGTCCTTTTTTTTAGAACTACAAACATTGTATCTGATACATTTTTAAAATGGTTGTCACAAATATCCATATTCCAAATTCCATTCATCGAGGAAACAATGTTGTTTGAACAGTCCACAATATGAATGGAGAGCAAACATATTTTCTTGCATTCATACACATTTATGAATCAACGTTCATTATCTGTACTATATTTATGTATATAATTATTAGTATATAATCAATCTTGAAAAATGTAGTAAGAAAGGAACAAAGTGATATTGTCTTCTTCAATTTTATCTCCAAAAAAGCCCATATGATCATGTAGGATAGGCTGAGTGATGTTTACCAAGTAGAGACTGGAATTTGAATCATGCTAATCCTAATCCACTCCTAACTATTATTCCAAACAACTTTGGCTATGACAGGATGGAATTAGTTTATATTAAAGTATTAAATAGTTTATGGTCAAAACCACTGAGAGGATGATAAGGCATCTACATTATTTTTTAAAATGTATATATTTATTCTTTAATAAAACATTTAAAGTGGTAGAATAAATAGCTTCATAAAAATTAAGAGACATAATGAATAAAACATAAAATATCAACAAATGCCTAAATAATGTGCAATTATCATAAAATTTAAAATTTATTGTTTTATTCATTAATTAAATAAATATATAAAGTTGTTCATTATGTCATTTTGAGAAATAAAAAGAAATATATAATTGTAAACATGATGTTAATATTGATATCCTCACTTTTTGTCATTGTGTTAAAAATAGATGCACATAATCATTTAAAGGGAAAAAAAGTTGAAAAAAAGAAAAAAGCAAACTAGATAGTTTTAAAATTTTTTCATTGAACCTGATGCATTAACATCTTTAGAAACACTGAAATTTTCCTAGTTACTGTTAGTTATTTCCCTCTTAAAAATCATGTTCTAAGAAAGCTTTCCTTGTATGACATATGATAATTCTTACTTAAATTTTACCCAAATTTAATTTCTACTATTTCTACCATTACTTTTGTCATTGATTGGTCTTTCCAAATTATTATTGTGAAGTTCTCCCTTATTCCAACACAATTTTTAACAATAGACTATTTTTGGGAATTGCAACCCTCTCCTTCCCTCCTTCCCTCTCTCCCTCACACAGAGTATCTAGTGTGAGACCATGAGAACTGAAAAGATTTATACTTACTAGGTTTGCTGTCAGGTTCACATTAATATACAGTATGTTAATTTTTGGTACCATCCATAAAAAAGGGCTGGATATATGTCACAAAAGTCCAGCCCTTTTACCATGTCTATTACCAATTAACTAATTCTGGGTATTTTTTTGAAATAGTATAATCTATATTTTGATAATATCAAAATTTGTGCAGTTTCAAAAGTACAATGAGATATAGGTAGGACAAACATAAAGATAGCATGGCAGTATTAGAATTGGGTTCTTGCCATTTCCATATGAAGAACAAGAAGACATGATGCACACATAATACTCACACTCATATATGGGAAGGAATGAGAATTGTTGAGCTGTTGTTATTACCTTTTGAAGATATAGGTTATACTATAATGTGTTCACATTTTCTGCATGAACTTGAATTTGTCAACATACTGTACATTATGTAAATAATCTCTCACAGATTTTCAAAGTCCATCATCATAGCCACAACTTTAGCCATGATAAAAGACAAAGGACTAAGAATGTGATAAGTTGTGTCCATCTTTTATCAAACAATATTCTTACATGTATGGATATCTATATAAAACATTAACAGTTATTTTAAGTATTGTTCATTAGTGGATACTTTATTCTAGCACTTCTTGCTTCAATTGTTAGCAAATGTGTAGAGCCAAGATGCTCGTTAGTAAACTCTGATATATTGAGGCAATCTTTAAATCTTACCTATTTTGCTTGCAAAAAACTCTCCTGTAATAATTGTTAAATCTCTTATCATTAATTAAATAATAAGAATCAAATGATGCAATTCAATAACTTTAGATTTTGGTTGTAATACTATATGTTTAGTTGGCAAACTGTATTACTTAACATGCTTCAAAATGTGACAAATCACGCCTGCAGTATTTAAGGAGTCTTCTGCTTTTTCTGTTAGGTGAAATACTTGACTTTTGGTTCCAAATTCTGCTCAGATGGCATGTGCTGAAATAAAAGATAACCAATTTTGCATTGCTTTGATTTGGCAAACTCACGTTTTTGGAAATATTTAGTTCAAATGTCAGAAAAAATAAAAATAGCCATAACTAATATCCAACAAAAGAAATACAAAGACGTTTAGCTTTAGAATGAACTGTGTTTCAAAAAAGGAGAGTTGATAGGGATGATGTGAATCTGTTTTGCTTTTAAGGTCAGACCAATGATAAAATAAATAAAGGATGGGCTGAATGTGTTTATTTGCATGAACCAGCATGATTGTATATGCATGGTAGACATTATTCTATATTATCTCCCAGCATAATCTTAACAAAACATTTTAGTTAAGTGACATTTGATGTATTTTGAATCATATCACTAATTAAATGCTTTACAGTTTCTTATGGTATTAGATTTGCCTTGCATTTAATTAATTCTAACATAAAAAAACCAAAACAAATATTTTGAAGACTCCATACTTGAATCTTTGTCTCTATATGTACTGTATTATGTATATACGTATCTACACAATAAATTCATTGGTACATTTGTAGCAATAATTTAAAGGCCTGTATTATTTTATAATTTTGAACTATGTTTGAATATGTTTTTTATGATCTGTTTTTAAGAAATAAATGGATGATTCATTTCCTCATTGTATCTGTAGCTTTTTTTGTCACACTTGCTTAGTACTACCTTTTTTCACCACTGAATAGAATAACTTTTCTAATAAACTGATCCTCTCCAAGTTTGTTGGATTATGTTCCCCATCCTATCATTCCAGGCTGCTCATCTGACTATGCTTATTTGGAATGTTGATAACATTTTGAGGACACCATGTTGGAGAAATAGGCAATATAAGATGCCACATACAATGGCTGGGTTTACAACATACTAATCCTTGATTTCTTTTACAAAGGGTTGTTCGTGTAAATCATTCATGAATGATTACTATTAAGCCATAAATCATGATTTACAAACTACAAAATTGTTTTTTTCTGGTGAGACTGGTCTATAAGGGCAACCTTGTCTATCCAAATATGGGACGGAACATACTTCTTCCCCTTTCACCTTTCAGCCCCAATCCCGGAGCCTTCGCAGGCAGTCGTTTCTGTTACTACTATTTTGTGTTAAATTGAAATTTACTAACAAAGAAATAAAGGAGACTAGTATAGCTATTTCAAGCTTTTTAGCTCTCATCAGCTAGCATACCCTTCTGGGATTCAAGAAGGGTATGGCTAGCTGATCCAGAAAGGCTTGCTGATAAGAACTAAAAAGCTTGAAGTAGCTATAATAGTCTCTCTTTATTTCTTTGTCAGTAAATTTAAATTTAATACAAACTACAAAGTTTCAACCAATCTTAATTCAAAAACAAGGACACCAAATAATGTGTTAACAAGATGTATGAACTTAAATATCATAACTTTCCTTAAAATGTCTAAATTTGATGTCTAAAAGTTACTTTTTGACTTTGAATTAGTATAACATGTGAATTCAGAGAGTTTTTTTTATGATGTGGCTTAAGGTTAAGCATCCTGCGTGAATCTAGATAACTATAGTTTATCCAACAAATTATGGTTTAGCACAAAGTGGGAATATAGTCTATGGTTCTAATAATACACTTATCTCTATTTATATCTGCCTATTCTTTGATTTGATTACGCTATTCTTTGATTTGATTATCTTAATATGTCTTCAGCATAATATATGCATTAATAAATAGAAAAAAACAAGCTACATGAAATTATTAGAGAAGCCATCAGTATAGAAAAACATTCTTTATGAGAATGCTATCATGGGAATTAAAATATCAAGAATTTGGAGCCTGTAACTGCAACTCCTCCTTTGTGTTTTGTTTATATCCTCATCTAGCTTGATAATAATGGTTGCAGCAATTCCGTCCCACAATTCTAAGCAATTGGCGTGGAAGATAGCATTTACTTGAAAAGAAAATCACATTCAAACAATCAGTTGGTGATAACCAGTTGAAAGGAATGAGAGAGGAATGAACTCTATTATTTTGCATCATTATAACATTATCAAAAAAAGAGGCATCACTGAAGAAGCTAATAAATGGAACGAAGAAGAGTGTGCTTCTATAATTCAATGCAGTGTGACAAATTTTCCACTGAAATGAAACAGTGAGTATTTGTTTAACCAAAAAGCTTGATAATGTATCAGAAAAGGGCACCTAATGAGAGAATCTGAAGCACTCAAATCTGAAGCAACCAAAACAAAGAAGAAAAGAGAAGAAAAGCTTGCAGTGCTTATGGCGTATCTGTATTTGTGCCCAAGAAGTACTGGTCATATATTTTCAAATATGTGCAAGCTTCTGGTATTCTTCAGAGAAAAAGTAAAGGATCACAGCAGCAAGATCTATATGATTTATCCCATCAAAGAGGAATTGACAAAGAAAGAATTCTCCTTACGGAAAAGAATCAAATAAAAGAGGAATCCTAAACAGCTTCCAAGTCCTCACAGAAAAAATAGGCTGTGAGCCTTCAAGAGAACAAAAAGTAAAAGTAAAGAAGGTACTAGACTCTTAAAGGCCAGGAGGATGTAGTAAAGTGAAAACTTGTGTAATTGTAATCCTCTATTATGATGAATCAAAACAACTAGACGTGTTGGCTTATGAAATGTGTTCTCTTTCAGGTATAGAATCAAAGATATGAGAACTTCAAAGCTTATTAAATCTAATAACAATTATTCTTTCCCCTTAATTCATGGGGAGCAAATGATATTATTAGTGTTAGATACTAGCATCAGCTATAATGGTTTCCATCAAGGTCCTCTGTTCCGGCGGGAATAGAGGTTTGATCTCATTGGTCGAAGGGTCTGACAGCCCCCTATAAAATGGCTGCTGTCAGACTCAACCTTCGCTGGATTGTACATAGTTGCTACTGAGTTAATAAAGAGCTGTTGTTACTGTAGCCTGTGTGTGCCTTTGCATTACCTGATCTAACACTGGCGACAAAGGTGGGATTGGAAGGCAACTAGGCGAACCAAAAAGAGCAGAGCAATCCAGCAAGTACACCCAGCCCGGAGCTCAGCGCGGCTTCGAGCAGCCATTTTTGAGCGGCAAACTCAAAATGCCCTCAGGACACAAAATGGCCATGCACGCCCCACCGACTCCATATGACCCAGTCACTGAGCACTGGGACTCATATATGCTACAGTTTGACTGCTTCCTCGAGGCCAACAATCTCATGGGCCTTTCTGAAGGCCGCAAGAAGAACATGTTCCTCGGTTACTGTGGACGTGTAGTCTTCGAAACTGCCAAAGTCCTGTCAGAACCAACGCCACTACTATCAGTCGCTTGGTCCGTGCTCCAGCAGATGCTGAGGACTCGCTCCCAAGCTGTCTAAGTACGTCCGCCGGCATGAATTTAATATTTGCAACCAGAAGGAGGGAGAATCAATCAATAAGTATGTTGCGGCGCTACGAAAGGCCGCAGCATACTGCGAGTTCTGAGACCTTGATGAGCTTATTCTTGACCGCATCATATGCGGTGTGCGGGACATTAATTTACAGAGGAGGTTACTTGCCATATCTGACCTCACTTTGCAAATTGCCTTGGATAAAGCCAGGGCATCAGAATCGGCCATTAAGTCTGCAGAAACCCTGCAGCGCCAGGGCACTTTGCAGGACACGCGGAAGAGCGCACACTCACATCACAGGGCTGCAGAGGTCAAGAGCTCAGAAGGCAAAGAAGATGACAGCTGCCGCATGCGCAGTAATCGCATCCAGCCGGCGCGCAAATTCAAACTGCGTCTCCCGCCTTGCGCTAGCTGTGGAGGAGACCATGCCAGATCGTTTTGCCATTTCCACAACGCTATCTGCCAGTGCTGCGAGTGAAAGGGGCACATTGCCAAGGTTTGCTGAAGCAAGCAGCCCACGACAACCTGGCAGCCAAGAAGCCGACCTAACCGCCAGCAGAGGCCCGACCAAGGGGCATGGCAGCCACCACCACAGCTCTCAGAGGGTGACACCAGAGTCACCTACCACACCTCAATCGGCCAAGTCTGCACAAGGCTTTGTTACCATAGCCTATGTGTGCCTTTCCATTACCCAATCTAACAATTAGGAATAGCTATAATCATATCTCTACAGTCTTTCAAGATCTAGGAAAGAAGTTCAAAACTTTGGGAGCTTGGGTGTTTTGCTCTATATTTCCAGTTCATGGGGGAAAAAAACCATGAAAGAGAGAGAATATACAAGGTCAAGAACTGGATTAACAAATGGCAGGATAAATTAGGTTTATGGAATTGCTACCAAGAACTTCACAAAGACTAGTAAATACTGTACATGTTTGACCAAAGACAGCACATGTGATCAGGAGAATTTTAACTTCAATCCTTTAGTGCTTGGAGGTAGAAATTTTGAAATAAAAATTTCAGGTAAGAACTTGGGCATTATAGAAGGAAATGGGAATGCTGAAATACAGCCTGCTAAACTACTATATGAAAAAATTAGGAAAAAATAAGTGTCAGCAATAAATTAGAACTTTGAGGAAAGCTCTGCCTTGAATTCTGATTTAATTTTGGATGATATTTGGAACGCTGACATTAAGCTTCAAAGATTTGGCCTTCATTGCCTATCTACTAGTGCTCAGAATGTAAAACATCAATATTATGTTCTTTTGTAGCAAGTGTTCCCATAACAAACAACAAATTATTGTAGTTGGGGAGAAATAAGAAGAACAACAAAAAATCCTTGCAGCACAAAAATGCATCTTTCTCCACAAGGATGATATTCTTTCCCAAACTGAGACTTCATTTGGGGAAACAAAACTGGTCCAGAGAGTTTTGACAGATCATCACTTTTTTTCTTTTATTCACTTCCTAATAAGAACAAGGGGGCAGTGATGTGGGGCGGGGGGGAACTGGGGCTTGCACTTTGACTAAATGGAATCTTTCTTTTCACTCTTGGCAACCACAGAAGTATTCTTGTGCTGACACTCTCTGGGCAGTGCTATATTTATCCTGTAGCTGAATACACATTTCCAAGAGGTTTTTCAATAACAGAAAGGCAACCAGCCAAAGCAGTTTTAACCTAAGAAGTTTTGTTCCAGCATCTTCAGCACTGTGTTGATTGTAGAGGCCAAATCGTGCGATGGCCAGGAAGAGTTAACTGCTGCCTCGAAACAAAGGACTCTCTCTCTCTCTTGCTGGTGGCTTTGTGAAAGACCGAGGAATAGTTGATAAGATGGAGTTCAACAAGTTTCTGAATGCATCAGGGGGACATCAAAGAAGGCAAGAGGAGGCTTTTGCTGGTGCAGGCAGCAGTGAAGGCAGGGTGGACGATGATGTGGATTTTGTACAAATGTATCTTAGCTGTTTACCTGAGAGATATATGAAGGCAAAATTTACCCTGACAGCATATCTGGTGTGTTGGCTAATCTTGAAACTCTGTAAGGTAAGAGATCGATTTCAGTAATTCAGCTAGGGGGGAAAGTCCAGAGTAGCAAAGGCAACATGGAGAAGGTTGCTAGGTGAAGAAGATAGCATCAGAGACTGTGTCAGCTTCTGGACTGGCATAGGCACAGGAAGACTGTAGATGGCCATGCTGTTAGCAATAGAGCATCCCTTTTCCTTGAATGTTTATTGCTAAACAATACCATTTGGCATCAGATCACCAGAAGCAGGATATATTTTGTTCTTGGAAACATTATAGTGTAATGATTTCAAATATGATGCTACTCATATGCAGAATATTTTTTCTTTGTTTTTGTTTTTCTAAGACCTGGCAGCCAAACATGTTTTTAAATTTGTTTTATTTGCTGGTCTAACATGTCAGGAATGTAGAAACAGCCGTAAAACATGCACTGAAGGAGTGGGGATAAAATAAACATCAGTTGGATTTTCTCCAGGGAAATAAGGCACGTGATAATTTAAAATGCTTCTCCTCAGCCTCCTGCAAAACCATTAAATCCAGAGTCTAAAAGTACCTGCTCCTTCTTTCAGTGACAGCTGGAGAAGCATTCAAATGCTAACATTGGGAGACAGCACTTCTGTTTCCTTAGATCTGCCTCTCATACTAATTTGCACTTTCTCCCCACCAACTTTCTTACCAGTTGACACTGAAGAAAACTACTTGTGTAAGGAGTGAAAAATGTGCTTTTGTTTATTTAAAGCAGTGAGGGGAAATTATGCAAAACACTAATTATAGTGCAACATTTTTGGTTGATCTGGAATATAACTTGACACTGACTTCTCAAAACATTGATAGTTTAAACCAGGTTTCTCTAATCCCTAAAACTAATTGGAACAGAGGGATATAAAATATTAAAAGACAAAATGATTATGAAATAGGGGCATTAGTTTGTCTTCCTATAACAACTGAGAGAAGGCTCTTTGGAAATTGGTGGCACATTTTAAAATATATGTGCTTAAGGTTACACACATTTATTTTTAAAAGACATTATTTCAAATAACATTTTGATATTTGCGTTCCTGGTAAAAAATCAAAATGCACTTACTGAAACTGAATTGAAACAGCAACATAATATAATGTAGCCACATTTTATAGAATATTTGAACAAATATCTATATAACTTTTATTTTTCCATTTTTGAGATGGGTGTGAGAGGTTTGGTTGAAAGGGTTAAACTTAAAAAAGATGTCTACAATAATCTACGCTCCAAAGCTAATTTAGAAAACAGTTTAACATATCATCTATTCCTTTGTAAAATTCTAGTAGTAGTTTAATTTCTTTGACATGTAGAAAAACATGTCACTCATGTTATCATAGAAGAATGATAATCAGAAATATTACTTTTTCACAATCTGTGGGTCTTTTCTATCATTCTAAAGTAAGGATAAACACAATTATTTATTAAATGATATTTATAACTACCTTCGTCCATATGAATTTTATTCATATGATGAATAAACTCAGTGATGAGATATGTAGGCCAGCAAATTTAAAGTATATAAAATTATGTATTTGCTAAAAAAAAGCAGTTTTGACGTTGCATGAAATTAGCTGCAGTTATAAATGGTTACTAGAATTGGTATCTTTCATCCTCAAAGTCCAATTCAAGAACAACTGTTTAGTGTAATTATTCTTTATCCAAATGATGTGAAAATTATAGGAAGTACCACATTTTCAGGAATAACCAAATTAGAAACATACACACATACATGCAAGCACATACATACATACAACATATTACAGACCATTCCGCTCATATTCCTTGTAACATTCAGATATGATTTATATTAGGACAAAATGGATTCTCTCCAATGATCTATTTCGCACTGGTAGGAGGGTGTGTTTAAGAGAGGGAATAGAAATATTCTTTCATTTTAAAACACATCTGATTGAATGCTCATTGTTCTCCCATCTTAAACTGGGAGAAATACTGCTCACTAGTGGACCTACGCTATACGCTTAAAAAAGATGACAAAATCTCATTAACAGTTACACTCGTAAAAAACAAGTACCAGTAAGTGTGGGCTGAGTGTTATGAATATATTCTATTAATGGCAAGAAATACAGTAGTTCTTAAGTCATCTATCAAACCTTCTTTGCATCCAATCACTACTTATAAGAACTAAAAATATTTTTTATTCTGTATTTGCTATTCAATAACTCCCCAATCTGAGAAGACTACAATTTCCACCAGCCACAGGCAATTCACACAAGCATTGGTGTCTTGTTATTCGATTAATCCAAACTGCATAAGGATGACAGAACCTGTTGTATGCTCTCTTCTTTCACTCAGTCAACTCTTATACCTCTCCAAAGATAGTTCACTCAAATTCCCTCTCTCAATAGACTTGCCTCAAGTCTTTTGCTTGGTCAGCTTTCCATAGCATTAATTTTTGAACCTAGAATACAGCAGACTATATTCTCTGTCCATTAAGCTAACACCCAGCATAAGTGGGGAGGGGGAGAGAAATAGGACATATTCTGTCAAAACTTGGTAACAGAGTTGAGGCTAAACTAGTTGTTAAAATATGCCACAGTGATGACACAAGCTCGAGGGTTCAGAGAATTAGAGGAGGAAGTCACACCTATACTGTGGCAGATATTCAGTCTTAGTTGTGCCTGTGCACTTTACCAATAACACATACAAAATGTTTTGCATTCCCCCATTATCAGCATCCCATGCCCTTTTTAAACGTTTGGGGCCTTCTTCAGGAGAAAATGTAGGAGATTTATTTTACTATCCGAAGCACCCGTAACTCTTCCATCTCTTTCTATTTTGTTAAAAAAACAACAACAACAAGTAGACAGTGAGAAGGAGCCTCTTGCAATGTGACTTCAAATATGTATGGTTACAAAAAACATGCAGCATAATTATTTTTCACACAATGGGTTTGAATGAAGGGCCTTTGTATAAAACCTCCATCCCTCAGCCTAGAACAGAGAAATTCATTGGAAAAAAAAGAAATGCAAAACTAGCATGCTTTTAGGAATTTTCCATTGTTCTCATCTAGAGAACATACGGAGGGACAGGTTTATTCCATGGGTGATTCTACAGAAGTCAGAAAAGATAAGAGTACCAGAGATGAATGGGCTGGACATGAGTTGTTTGTGCTGGTTCCTTTCTCCCTTTCTAACATTTGGTATTTGTATCTTGACAGGCAGCCTGGGAAAAAAGATACCCAGCCATTCAAAAGGTAGGATTTCACATCAATTACCAAACGACATCCAATAATTATTCATTAACTATTAACCCATTTCAACATTATTCCTTAAGTATGACTAACAGACAATAACAATCTAAACACATAGTTTATTGAAAACATTTTTAGGTTACTTGGTTTTAACATGTGCTGCTTAACCAGAAATAGAAATCATTAATATACTTTGTAGTTCTTAAGGCAGGGGACAGAGAAAGCTACTACAATACTAGTTGTAGCACTAGATTGAATAGAATTTAAAAAGAAAAAGTCATTGGTGAAGCATCACTGCCAGCCTCTACACATTACTTATTTGAGTAAACTCTATTAAATTCATTCAAATTGTTTCTGAATTGATATGCATGGTTAAACATTTTATTATTTAATCTCACAAAATTAACCTTCTATGAAATCCATAGTAAAAAGTCAATTATTTTCCATTTGATATTGTATTTCCAAAGAAAAAAAGTTTTGAGAGTGACAGTATAATTTTTTAAAAAGAAAAAGATAACAAATTGGCAAATATATTAGCAGTCAGTGTTCCAATTATATTTGTAACTTAGCATCCACACTTTTCTGTCTCATGTAACATGGGTCCCAAATGTCCCTCTCCAATTAGAAAAACAGAAACAATAAGTCAACAAGCATTCTGGAGTTTACATCTTTTCTCTGCTTTGCCTTTACACAAAGCAGCTGGCAGGAGCCCTGACCCCCCCAAAAGCAAGACCTTGCCAGAACTGACTAATCAATATTCAGCAGAGATGGTTGCTCATTATGCAGTCATTGAATGCTTCTAGAAGTTGCTCACTGTGCACTTCTCATTCTTTACTCTTCTCTTCTAATCACATGCATTACTGCGCATGTACGCACACAAATGTACCTCCCACAAGGCCTTTTCTGTTCAGCATGAAAACAAAACTTGTAGCAAACTCCATTCAGCTGTAGCTCACTGAAGCCAGAGATTGGTCTGTTATTCCAGCAACAAAGGAAAGTTGGGGGGTAAAGCTGCCCCGAATGCAAAATATAACTTACTTTAATACCACAGAAAGAGAGAGAATGAGGACGTGCATGAGATAGGAAACAAACATTCAACACTAACAAGAACAACCATTCTGACTTTTTTTTTTAAAAGAGGAATGATAAGAGAAGTAGACATTGCACACAACTTAACTGTTCTAGCAGATACTTATTTGAGATACTACTGGGACCAAAATTATTCAACCCTAACCTGTTTTGTGCTCCATGCATCTTTCTGTCTCTGTATAGTTTCTGTAGAAGCCAGGCTCCTGTGCTCCTCACTGCCATAGATTAAATATAATAGTTACATGTGCCACAAGGAAAGGGTTGATAACAATACTAGGAAACAATATTTTTGTCTTGTGAAATTTCATCTGGTCAATTCTGATCATAAAAATGTCAGGGCTGTTCCTATTATTGATAGAGTAATTTGGATTTGAAACAAATATGTTTTTTATTTCAAAGAATTCAGCGGGTCATTGGACAATTCTCACTGGCAATAAATTGATTTATTGGGTTTTTTTCTGAGAAAGAGATAATATCTGAAACTCTGAAACTGCAGTGTTTAAAAGTCAGTGTGAACTCAAGCCCTAAGTAAATGAAAAGAGTTGGTTCTCATTTGAACAATAGAAGCTGCAATAAATTCCAAGTGTTTTTCAAATGTCAGTCTCCATGTCCCCGTACTAATATATTTTGAGTGAATCATGTGGCTGGCCTGAATCGCACAATTACTTTTCTTATCACCACTAGGGCATAGTTTGCATGCTAAAGAGGGAAAACAAGAGGCAGCTGATATGTCTGTTAAGGCAAGCTTTAGCAGGTTGCAGATAAACAAGTATTCTATTTCTGTGTTCCTGCTTTGATTCTCCACTAGCCCTGCAGTCTTCAGCTAAAGATTGGCCAGCATATTAAACAGTGGTACATAAGTGCCGGTATAATATGTCATTTATTAAGCACTTAAAAGTAAATGGCCTCCATCTTCCTTCCTATAGTGCTTTGCTAATTCAGTTCAGAGAGCAGATTCCTACATTGTTCATAACTTGGTCAAGAGATTTTTGCATCTTGATAAAAATAACAAAAAAGCAACAACAACCCACACCAAATTTCCTGTAAAAACTCCATTCCTTTCAGATTGTTTTTATAGCAAGTTACTGGTCTTTTCTTTGTGGTAGTATATATTGTGTACAAGCAAGATGTATTTATTCACAGCTCCTCTCCCATTTGTAAAGGATTCTTAATTGTTGGAAGTAGAACTTTATTTAAGAAAGCTCTTGACATGTTTTAGAAGGACATACATTTTTGTGACTAAGAGTCACTTCATATGAGATAGTAATTGAGGGCTAAGGATGTTATACATATAGATGGGATTAGGCCAGGGGTGGGTTCCTGTCAGTTCTAACCTCTTCTAAAGAAGAGGTTCCACAAATTTACAGTGCTGTTTAGAACCAGTTCCAACTCCCTCCCCCACCCATCCGCACATCATCAAGATAAAGAGCGAGAGGAGGAATTCTGGGAGTTGAAGTCCACCAGTCTTAAAGCTGTCAAGTTTGAACACCCTTGGGGATTTTTTTCTAAAGGGTTAGGGTTGCAAGGGTCTTGTAACTTGACAGCTTTAAGACTTGCACACTTCAATGTCAGAGTTCCTGAGCCAACATGACTGGAGGAGGAATTCTGGGAGTTGAAGTCCACATGTCTTAAAGCTGTCAGGTTTGAACACCCCTGGGGTTTTTTTTCTAAAGGGTTAATGGTGCAAGGGTCTTGTAACTTGACAGCTTTAAAACTTGCGTGCTTTAAAATGCCAGAGTTTCTGAGCCAACATTTTGGTTGCTAAGCAAGGGTGTTGTTAAGTGAGTTTCACCACATTTTACAAGTTGGCAACGCTCACCCAGTCACATGGCTGGCAAGCCACTCCCACCCGGTCACATGGCTGGCAAGCCACTCCCACCCAGTCACATGGCCGGCAAGCCACTCCCACAAAGCAGGCCACACCTACAGAAGAGGTTCTAAAAAATTTTGAAACCCACCACTGGACTAGGTTTTATGTGTGTGTGTGTGTGTGTGTGTGTGAGAGAGAGAGAGAGAGAGAGAGAGTGCTTTGAGTTGTTCATATATTCTTTAAATTCTGATATCTCTGTTTACAGTAACATGCATTTCCCATCTCAACATGCCAGTTAACAGTGCTGATGTTTTCAATAATTATGGGAAGATGGGCTGTAGAAAATGAACTCAGGTCAATAGTTACTTGCTAGAATAAAAGCAGTTTTCCATGCTCTAGGGATGACATATGTCTCTCATGCTAAAAGAAAAAGAATTTTGTCTCCTACCTTGTTGCTCAGATCCTTTTAGATGCTGCTGTTCCAGTTCTTTGAGATTTTTTCACTATATGGAATGGCTTTCCCCAATCCAAGAAAAAAGACAGTATCCTCCAGTTATTTATATTTTACCACTCCTTAACAATCAAACAAAACAATTCACCAATTCTTAAATTAAATGTGGACATCAGTAATAGCAGTTTAGCCCTATAGATTTCTGAAACACAAAAGCATATAGTTATTGAAATTTACCAATATTATAAATAATCAGAACTGTGTTTGTAAAAAATATGACCACAATGCCCTCTGCTGGCTGACAAAAATGCACCCCTTTAAAATCAATATTCCTAACCAAAGCTGTTGAGACCTTTAAAAATGTGACTGGAAACATCCTGGCTATCCTATGTTGATTTCCACAATGGATAGTGGCATTTTTGTAAATTGTAAGACAACTACAACAATTCTCAGAATTGTTTTAGCAAACATGATCATCAGACAGTTAAGTTTAAACCTACTTTGGCAGAAATAGGGAGAGGGGATGACTAGCCTAGTTAGGATTAACTTGATATGGACATGTTCAAATGGTCTCCCACATATTCACATGGTTTTCTTGGTAACAATATGCAGCACTTTACTATGCTGCCTTCTGGTGTCTGTTCACATTGGCCTATAAAGCTCAGATTTCACCGATTTCACTCAGACACACTGCTTAAGGAAAGATGGAATGTATGTATTTTAAAATTGAAAAAAAAAACTTTTATATAAAAAAGATTTCTTAGTGGCCTCCTATCTAAATATTTGGCAGGGCTAAGAGCTTTTTGAGATCAGCCAAGTTTGTCTAGGGTTGCCATTTCTTATGATGTTGATGGACCAAGGCTTGATTGTATCCCGCATTGCAATCCTTTTGGAATCTATCATATTGATTATTCTTTTGACAGAATGCTAAATCCATGTCCAAATATAGCCTGGCCCACAGATCATATAATCAGTGTAGAAGAGGGTTGTGGCAGGAAGCCGAAGGGAGCTCTCTTCTCAGTGCATTGAGGGAACTCCTTTCTAACTTCCCTTGTGCATCACTTTCTTTTTGAGTTATCCAACCATTGTGTGATGATATAACAGTTATGATGAAAATAATATCACTGTGATAGCTAGGTGACACTAAAAGTTATCTACAACAGGTCATAGATATGTACCTGTGATCTGTCCCCCAGCATGAAAAGTCCTAAATTCTTCATCCTAGCTTGCAATTGTTCCATTGTGCTCAAAACATTAAACACAACAACTGATGGTTTTGTTTTTACTTCACTAAAATTGCTACTTGGTGAGAGGGGAAAAAAAGCCAGGAAAATCTACCTTTCCTTAATTTCTCCTGTATTCAAATGATAAAGTCAGGAGCACTTACTGCCTTCATTCTTATGGTAGAGTAGCATTCTTTGATAGGAATGGGTAATACAATCTATCCTGGCATGCTTCTCTGTCAACTGAAAGATAGAGGATAGCATTTTAATATGGTCTGTGTTCTCACTGAATCCTATTAAGTCACAGATGGATACATAGCTTTAAAAACATATTACATATATTACAATTTTGCAGTTGTACATTTTAGTTTTTTAAGAGCTCTCAGGTAGCTGCCAAACAGTTGAAAAACCAGTTAATCTTTTTATTTGACTCAGTTCTACAAATTCCTTTGCTGAACAAATTTAGGTTTGCGTTCCATCTTCTATAATGAAGGCAAAGGAAAGTGTTTCAAATGCAACTATTACCAAATAATGTATTGTGTGATGTGCTGAGTTTTTAAAATTGTTCATTAACACAAACAAAAAAGAATGCAAATCTTCATTAAAATTTCTTTTTATTGGACAAATCGGTAACGAAGTAAATAATCCTCTCAAATGAAAAGATTATTATTATATATATATATTATAATATTATATACATCTGTCCGGCCGCGCCCGGGAGCTGCGGAGGCAGAAATGTTGTCGGCGCTCCCGGATGATGAAGGCACGAAAGCGACTTGGCTTTCGTGCCTTCGTCATCCAGGAGCGCCGACAACATTTCTGCCTCCGCAGCTCCCGGGCGCGGCCAGACGGATTTAGCCACAGCGACGCCGAGGCTTCTGGCTACCTCCATCCGGCCGCGCCCAGGAGCTGCGGAGGCAGAAATGTTGTCGGCGCTCCCAGATGACGAAGGCACGAAAGCGACTGGGGAACGACGAGAACCTTCCTGCCTCTGCTGGATTTCGCGCGCTTCTCGTGACTGCAATATGGAGTCGAGAGGAGCGCGCAAAGTCCAGCAGAGGCAGGAAGGTTCTCGTCGTTCCCCAGTCGCTTTCAAGGACTGCGGAGCGCGAGCCGACGGAGCACGCTCAGGAAGGCGGGGAATGGGATCACGTGTGCTGGAGGCTGAGGCAACCTGAGCCTCCAGCACACGTGGTCCCATTCCCCGCCTTCCTGATGACGTCACCAGCCTCACCAGCCATAAACCTCACCGCACGTCACTAATGTCTACAATATTATTGTTCCTGGAAGTATGGAAACCTATTGAACGAAATAGGAAGCTTTTCCCTGTCTGATCAGAAAGAGAAATTATAATCAAATATGAAATGTGGAATTTCAAGTAAAACTAGTTTAAACAATATTATGTTCAATTATTTCTAATTCTAGCAGTCAAAACCTGCAACTAAAATAAATTATTTTCTTTATGCAAACATTTTCTATGTATCAGCTAGTTGGATAAATTAAGCATAAACTGTCAACTCATCTTCAATTGTTACAGCAAGGAAGGTACAGTATATTACAGAGAGTCTCATTTTTACCTAGCCTTTCTGAATAAACATGACACATCTTGTTTTAAAATTAAAAAAAAGTAAATTCAATCAACCAAGATTGTTATGCTAAAATGCTTAAGTATGAAGCTTTCCTATGGTATTTGATTTTTAATCTCTCATCATGAGTTTAACTAATCTGGTTTCTATGTTTATTTTTCAACAAAATTACTTTATATCCTTGAACCATCTGAATAGGAACACTGGTATTGTCTCCCATTTTCTCTTCTTATTGATTGATGGTCATGTGCAACTGGCATGTATTTATGGCAGTTGCACTGTTCTGGGGTTATGTGATCACTATTTGTAACCTTCCCAGCTGACTTCTGACAAGCAAAATCAATGGGGGAAGCCAGTTTCACTTGAAAACCATATGATTCACCTAACAACTGAAGTGATTCATTTAACAACTGTGCCAAAAATGTCATAGAATGGGACACAATTCACTTAACAACTGTCTTGCTTAGCAATGGATATTTTGGGCTCAATTGTAGTTGTAAAAAAATACAAGACAAGACAAGAAACAATGATGGAAACTAATCAAGGAGAGAAACAACCTAGAACTAAGGAGAAAATTCCTAATGGTTAGAACAATCAACCAATGAAGTAACTTGCCTTCAAAAGTTGTGGGTGTCCCACTTACTAGAGACTTTCAAAAAGAGAATGGACAACCACTTGTCTGAAATGGTATAAGATTTCCTGCTTGAACAGGGGGTTGGACTACAAAAACGTCAATGTCACTTCCAACTCTATTGTTCTATGTTCTATGACTACCTGCACGTATAAAAATATTATTTATCTAACCGTAGTATATGCCTTTTGATATGAAGCTTTCAGGGAACTATTTTATTTTTATACAATGATTCTTTCATTTACTTTTATGTACTTAATCATCATATGTGTCCTATGTTTGTTTATAGTATTTTGTTGCTATGTATGGATAAATGTATGTATATCTAAAATATTAAGACTATGCTTAGGTGTTATAGGCACATATTTGTTTTATGTCTAATTTGATTAATATTTTATATTATTTCCATGATATTTTATAAAAGCTGCCTACTTAAAGTTCAACGTTATGTTTCTTGCCTCTAGTTTAAGTCTTGTACTTTTCCAATTTTCCATTACTACTAAATTTGGTCTTTTATTTGTATTCATTCATTTTGTTATTTTATTTTTTATGTCTGATTTGATAGCTGCCATTTTTTTCTAAATCAACATCTTTACAGTATTCCATCTTGTCAGAGTCACTTAAAGTGGGCCATACAGAACTACAGATTTGTTCTCCAAAAGAAGAAAAAATGTTGCTATCTTAGATAGAAAGATTTTGAAACTACCAATGATAAACTGTGCCAGCACCTGCTATCTACAGGTATACTCTGATTTATAGCAGGATACTAGTAAGCACATTGTACGTTTGTGTGTTTGTGAGGCACAATATTGAGAACTTGGAGTGTTTCCCAAAAGGACCGAAACATTTCCAACTTAATATATTCTTTATCCCACTCATTTTCTTCCTAAACTGTAGCATTCATCGAGTTACAATAATACAGCCAAAGATTTGAGTCTAACTGAATTTCAATCCCGTGATGAACAATAGAAAGAAATTTCATTCCTTGATACCTTCTTCTTTTACCAACAATCAAATAAGAAGCAACAAATTATATTGGTAATGCTATACCTGCAGAATACCTTAAAAAAAAGCGGAAGGAAAAAAGAAAGCAAATTAGAATGTACGTATGCATAACATACTATTTTGAGCCATATGTCTATAGTATATCACACAGAGTTGATCTGAATAGCTTACACAGATGGGCTTATAAAGCTTTGCCAGAATAGGCCTTTGTAACTTCTAGAATCTGATGCCCAGTCTATTAAATGCAGACTTGAAAGAAAGCAATGAATGACGAGCAGAAAGTGTGAGTTCAGCTGCCTGGCAATAAACAGTAGATGGCAGAGCTCCAACGAGAGAGCAGCAACTGACATTTCCACTGGCCAGCAATATAAAGTCGCATACAGGATTATATAGAAGGAGACATCTTCTGACCCTATTTCTGCTCTCTTCCAGAAAGCAAACATGTCGAAGACCAGACTGTGTATTCAGTTCACTTCAGTCTGTCTGTTGCCAAGAGGAATTTTTGCATTTATTATTATTATGAATAATTATTTGGCATTTTCTTGGGAATGTTTGGCAGTAGAAAGTGCTTAACATCTTAGACAAAGAATTTTGTTTGGAACCTTTCATCACTGGGGACTAGCTGTTTGGTAAATAGTTCATAAATAATACTCTGATAGAACTTTCTGATAGAAAATTCATTACAGAGCTGCTTGAAATGTATGAAATATTGTAGGTAAATATGATTCCTAAAATGCAGAATTTGTCATTTTGTGAAGTTTCCCTTTATTGAGCCTGTAGCTCAGCAAAGAGAGCAATCATATAAAAATGGAAAGAAATTTCTTCCAAATGCTTAGGAATTGATTAAAATTTGTTATTCATCTTTTGAAATATGAGAAATTTGAGAAATATGGTTTTAATGTTAAAGTTAAAATTGAATTGTGCCTGTGAACAACCTTGAAAAGGATAATCACACTTAGGCAAGGATTAGTGAAACATTTTTTTTAAAAAAATGTAATAGAAAAGAGATTTATTTGCTGGAAATGCATTAAAAGTATAGGCAATACCTAGGATCTAGCTAGTTCCATCCAGGGAAGTCAGACATGGTTTCTCTCTGTGTGTATGCATGGGAAGAAAAGCTAAATGAAGTGACCTCAATTAACAATCTTTTAGACAAAGGGCAGGCAGAGCAGTGGACAGAGAAAAAGTATATAATTAAATCTCTATCTCTATCGCATTGCTCTTTATGGTCAGTAAGTCATGAATAAGTCATAAAGTTTCAGTGCCACTGGATTTAAAACTCTAACAGCGTCAACATTTAACTTCATTTCAGACAACAAAATTTTATGTTCATCACTAGAGGGATCTTTCCCACACTTTGCTCTGCATATCTTCCAGTCTTAAAAGATGTGGTTATTTGGAATCCCCAAACTCACTTAAGAAATTCAGGTGTTTTTGCTGATTAGATAGATTTGTTGTTATATAAATTTCTAGTATATATTACTATGTAAAAGTTAAAAAGTTGAGGCTGTTTGTTATAACCTTATTCTACTGTGCTAAAAAGAGTAGGGAGACAATGCTTTTTTTCCCTTTTTTCCTTTTCCCCTACAATTTTTTCTCTTCCATTTTTTGTCCCTTACTTTCCCATTGTTTTCATTTTTCTCTGCATTTTATATTTTGATAAACTATAAAAAAGAAATTCAGATGGAAGTATTTCTTAAACACCACAAATTAAATTGGATCATATATGGTATTTTTGTTGAAAATATTTTTGATTACTGTTGAAACCACAATACAAAATTTTGTGGCAAGTTAATCTTAATTGAACTTTTGTTCACCAGCACCTGTAGATTGATCTCAATACAATTAAGAAACAACCAATTTCCTAACAAAATCTGCACCAAACATCAATTAATAGTCAAGAGTAGTACCATATGGAAATGAATTTAGTAAATGTTCCACAGCTTCAGATTTCTCTTACTTTTGAGGTTATCAAAATCTGGATTGGAGTACGTTCGAAAGAAATTTTCATTTGAAATAAAATTTCATTCTCTTAGAGGCAAACAAACTATTAGTTGGTAAACAAATTATTTTTATTATCTTTAATACATTGTTGAATTCTGAAAATTTATAAAAGATGTATTTAGGACTGAAAATGCGGCAAAATTAAATAGATAAATGCTTATATTGCATTTTTTCCCTAATGCATTTTTTCTGCATGTACATTTTAAAGATACACCCTCTCATTTGAGCTAAATTTCAAAATGGATTTCAATTGTTCTCACTGAAATGTCAACTGGATAAATGCTTTAACAACACAGCCCTGTAAAGTCTACTTAAAAGTGCATCCTCATCCTGAGTAAATAATTATAGGATTGGAGTCTCAAGAGTTTTCATTAAAATGTCCTGGGTTTTATAGAAACCTAGGAAGGTTTTTTTCTGTGTACTGCTAGGGCTACGTCATTAGAAAATTAATGAATGTGCAAATGTGGAATGCATGCATGTGAAAGAGAAAATAAAAGGTCATCCTCATGCATCTCTCTCAAGAATGGAAATGGCTCCCGCCCTCCTTCATTCATTGTGCCCTTTCAGAATAGCTTTTGGTGCCAGAGTGTGGTTTCCCAGAACTTTGTCCTTCTATGAGTCTTTCTTTAGCATTATTACCCGCTGAAATTCACACAAGACCAGCACTAATCTTCAATTTTCTTACTTTATTTTCTTACAGAACCAACCTAATTCAGTCTTAAAAGTTATGTCCCAAGAGTGGCTCTCGTTTCATAGACTATGGTAACCTTTTGGGTTGTTGTTTTCAAGCACTCTGCTGCTTAGAGTAGACAAGTACTGGCTTCTGATTTATCTGTGAAATAAAATAATGGTTGCTTAATTATTCTCTGCTTAATGGTGTCCCCTTGGAAACAAGAGGTCTTGAACCTTTCAGAACCTTTTGAGAGTGATTTTTGTCACACTTGGCAACTGTCCTGTCTTTCCTTTACACCTGTGAATGCTCCCTCAGATCCGCTTATAGGCCCCTTAAGATGCATGTGAAAAAGAGGCATGTGCAATGATCAGAGCTGTCCTTTCTGCTAAACAAAGCAGATCAGCCTGGGATTTTTAAAACAAGCCAGTTACTGACTTCAGCACAATATTTGGGTTGCAGTTTTAAGGATGAAACTTTAATGATGGAATGGTATGAATGAAAATCAAAGACTTTTTCATCTTCTAATTCATATTTAAGGATCTACCTATAGACAAGAAGAAGGGAACACAGTTCAGTAGAAAAGCCCCCGCTTTGGATGTAAAAAGTCCCCGTTTCAGTCTTTAGTATCCCCAGGAAAGCTCTGCTGGAGAGTTTCTGCTAATCTGAGGAGGCAGTTCTTAGTAGATTAAACACCTGAACATAAATGTTTTATAGGAACACAAAACAATGTTCCTATATTTTTAGAGTCACCTTTTGAAAAGCTCTGGAAGTTGTTTCCATTTTATTTAATTGTGCAAAGTGAGCAGAGAATTGTACTTAAAATTCACCAATCTCTAAGTCATATGAGCAGAATTGAAATGTCATCTTGTTAATGGCTCAAGTTGTTGAAGACACAAACTTTAATGGCTTATCAGTTTATTAAAAGATAAATGTATTTCATCTGTAGCCTTTTAATATATTAAACATAAATAAATAAATAAATAAACATTTACTCACAGCACATTGTGTGTGTGTGTGTATGTGTGTGTCAGAGAGAGAGAGAGAAAGAAAGAGAGAGAGGGAGAGAGAGAGATCCCACAGAAGTAATCTGCACAAGTTTGGATCTGTGTGTACACACACACACACACACACACACACCTTTAGCAACCAAGAACTTCAGGCAATCTCTTCAACAGTGAGATAGCAGCATATATATTTAATAACTAAAATAAATAAAAAGTAAAATGCTATACAATACAATAGTAGACTTGGAAGGGACCTTGGAGGTCTTCTAGTCCAACCCCCTGCCTAGGCAGGAAACCCTATACCATTTCAGATAGATGGCTATCCAACATCTTCTTAAAGACTTCCAGTGTTGGGGCATTCACAACTTCTGGAGGCAAGCTGTTCCACTGATTAATTGTTCTAACCGTCAGGAAGTTTCTCCTCAGTTCTAAGTTGCTTCTCTCCTTGATTAGAGAATCATGTATGTCTGCATCAGGGATGGGTCCCTGCCAGTTCTAACCTCTTCTATAGAAGAGGTTCCACAAATCTACTTTGCCATTTAGAACCGGTTCCAGCTCCCTCCCCCCGACTGTCCGCATATCATCAAGATGAAGAGCGAGAGGAGGAATTCTGGGAGTTGAAGTCCACAAGTCTTAAAGCTGTCAAGTTTGAACACCCCTGGGGTTTTTTCCCTAAAGGGTTAGGTGTGCAAGGGTCTTGTAACTTCACAGCTTTAAGACTTGCACACTTCAATGCCAGAGTTCTTGAGCCAACATGACTGGAGGAGGAATTCTGGGAGTTGAAGTCCACATGTCTTAAAGCTGTCAAGTGTGAACACCCCTGGGAGTTTTTTTTCTAAAGGGTTAGGGGTGCAAGGGTCTTGTAACTTGACAGCTTTAAGACTTGCGTGCTTCAAATGCCAGAATTCCTGAGCCAACATTTTGGTTGCTAAGCAAGAGCGTTGTTAAGTGAGTTTCACACATTTTACAAGTTGGTCACGCTCACTCGGTCACATGGGTGGCAAGCCACTCCCACAAAGCAGGCCGCACCTACAGAAGAGGTTCTAAAAATTTTTGAAACCCACCACTGGTCTGCCTACATGTATTCAAGTCACTCTCTCTCTCTCTCGTGTTTCTAGACTGCCCATTTCCCACAATATACCAACATCCATCTAGTGATCAAGATATTTACTATTCATACTAAGTTCTCAAGCTGCTTGAGAATGATTGTTGGGAATAATATTTTTCTCGGATTAGATGTGTATGCATGTGTTTGATTTAAGTGGCAAGAAAATTATACCCTTAAGATATTGCTGTTTCCAACAACATAGGCAGTGTGGTCAAGCCATAGTTTGCTTATGCACCACGTGCCACATCAATCAAGTTCCATATTTCCTACCACTAATGAATGATGGAAGAAAGCTCAGCTGAGGGCCCCTTTTTTCTATTTGTACTTTAGAGTGTCAGGATCTTGATAATAGTCAGCTTTGACAGTGCCAACTGCCAGTTTAAAACAAGTGAGTCATAACATCTCTTCACTCATAAATCAAGCAATGAGCAATCAAGTAATGAGCCTGGTGAATAAAGAACATGAATGGGAGGGGAAAAATCCAGAGGGCAGCCACATGTGTTCTCCCTGATGTTGCATGAATTGACATCTCCCAAACAATATCTACTGCTTAAGGATTTATTCATTTATCAAATGTATATGCCATTCATCGGAACACTGGTATAATAATTTTACTTTCCTTTGATTTCAGCTTTTATTAAACTCCTTAAGTGAAAAACTGATTTAATACTGGAAAATCTCCTGCAGTGCAATATAGATAACTAGATGTTTTGGTTTATTCATTGACCATGATGTATAAACAAATACAATTCCTAAATCTCAGGGGAGATAATGAGGGTATCATCAATCCTATGACTTCTGGGACCAAGTGGTCCCCAAAACAATATCAATGCAGAGCTGGTATACAATTCTTTCCTCCCTCTTCAAAGAGATACTCATATTTTTAATTGTTGCCTTATTAGTTGTGGAACACAGAATTATTAAAATAAACGGAGGGTTGGTTTTTTTGAACTGCTACTTTCTTTTTGTGTTAGATGTTCTGCCCTTTTTTTAGAGCATGGTAAAGAAAATTATTTTAACTATCATTCCAGTTAAACATAAAGTAATTAGCAAAACCTGAAAAAAATACTCCACTATTAATTGTGCATATTTTAAAGAGCCCACTATTAAGAGAAACCCTTCCAGAGACCTATTTGGGTCCAGGAATAGGATAACATTTTCTAGTAGCTCCCTTTGATATGTTGAGAAGACTGTAGCAGGGATGAACTGGGGTGTCATTCACAAACATCATCACAAACCTGTCAAATCACTTTCAGGGTTCTCCACCCATCCACTGCCTCAAACTGGATTTTGAGGTGTCTGGGTGAGGCTATTTCCAGAGGTGAAAAAGTTCTGCCTAAGAAAGTAATTTTACTCCCACCCCTCACATACCAATCTCCACCCATATAACCCAACTAAATGCTTTTCCAGAAAAAATAACAAAATATCTATTTCACAATCAAAATCCACACAGCACACCTCAGGCACAGCCCAAGAAGCCCCACCTGTTCTCAACTTTCCTCTCACAAAGGCTACCTTGCAACCTTATTCTGATATTGGGTCAACTTGTTTCCCATTTTAAAAACTAATGAACTCCTTTAAAAAACTTTTCATATTTAGCAGCAGTATGAGCCAGCAGTGCTCAAAGAGCCACACTGACTGAGTCTAAACCAGGGATGTCCAAACTTGAGAACTTTAAGACTTGTGGACTTCAACTTCCAGAATTCCCCAGCCAGCCATGCTGGCTGGGGAATTCTGGGAGTTGAAGTCCACAAGTCTTAAAGTTCCCAAGTTTGGACACCCCTGGTCTAAACCAACTCTTCATTTATGATGGCTTCTCTCCCCCCGCTCAATTCCTCTACCTTCTACAGTTATCTCAACATATCACTTCCAACCGTGGTGATAAAGAATGAGGTTGTCACTTTTCACCAACTGCCTTATCCTACTCACCCAAGCATACTTCCTCTAATATCTGAATAAGGCGTGATGAAATTATTTGGCCATTCCACACTGGACTTGAATAACGGTAATGGTAAAATCATAGTAATGGACAAAACATTTTGGCAAGGAATTACATCAAATTTCAATGGTCCTGTAACACTCAGATCAGTGTATTGGTTGCAAAACCACATTCAGCTACTCTGTGCTGAACAAAGTAAGGATAGATAAGTTCAGTCTTACTCATAAAATTGTCCATTTCTTATTCTTCAGCTGTACAGTTCTCTATAACTGTTTCCCTTGATGTTTTCATAATCTATCCATCTCTCTTCCCCAAGACCAACCATAATCATTCACAATACCTGCTCCTTTCTCCTCCACTCCCCTCCACTTACCAATCTGTTAGTGACAGCAACAATAGCAGGAAGTTACCCTCACATCCAAGCCAGTTGTGGGTTGCAAATATTTTTACTACCGGTTCGCTCCCGTGCATGCTTGTGCGTGCAACATTAAGCTACTGAATGTCCGGGCGGGGGCCTCCTGCTGCTGATATTACCGATTCGGCCACACTGGGCTGAACTGGGAGCAAACCAGTACTGATCCAGGCTGAGCAAGAATCTTTTGCATACTACCAGGTTATTTCATTTCTTGTTTCTAATGTTCTCATTCACATAGGACTTTTTCTTTCTTTTTCACTCCCACCTTTCCCCACAATGACTTTCTGGCTCAACAGTGATGCTTCCTTGGCCTACTTAACTCCTATATTCTTTATCCCTGAACATGGAAATTGGTAATAGTAAGCAATCCAAAGTTGGTCATATTCTTTATGTCACTTTAGTGTCTAAACACTTTAGTTGTTGCCCAGGTAATATAGTATTCAACACTTAGTAGTAAGGATCTTGGGTCACTATGATGACATTTGGAAGTTTTGAACTTTACCCATTGATAGGATTTAAATTTCAGATGAGCCATGAAACTTTTGGATGGCTTTGGGGCAGACATTACAAGATAAGGCAAATAAAACCCAACATGTTTTATGTGTTAACATAAAAATTGCTACCAGAACATGTTCTATCGTTATTATTATCACACCCTGTGCTAACTAAGCACAATTGTGCTACAAGAGTATTCCACAGTTCTTGGTTTGCAGCTACTGTCTCTGCATCCTTCCATTTAAGGTTGATGGTTTTCAGATCTTCCTGAAATGTTTGGCACCAAGTTTTCTTTGGTCTTCCTCTTTCTCTCCGATCATCTGGTGGTATCCAATTGATTGCAGTCTTTGCTGGACATTGCTCACTCGTGTGGAGCACATGTTCAGTAAAGTGCTTTCTGGTAGATAATATTTCTGTTATATGCTGCATTGCTTACATTCTTCTGAGAGTATGCATCTAGTTCTGGCAGCCAAACTTTAAAAAGGACAGGGAGAAGTTGAGGTGAGTTGAGAGAACTAACAATACGAAAAAGGAACTGGAAACCAACCTCTATGACAATCAGTTAAAAGAGCTAGACACGCTTAGCTTTCAAAAGAGAAGATTGGGGAGATTATCTTCAAAAACTAAAATGTGCAAGAGAAGGAGAAACTGAGGATAGGACAAGAATCAAGACTTTGAAATTGTATGATTGAACTGAGGTGAGGATCAGAGAAGGAGGAAGTTAGATGTTTGACCTTGGACAGTTCTGGATGAAATATGAAATAAGAAATAAGGACCACAAGAGACTAATTGCACATAACAATAAAAATTCAGGTCCATTGTTCAGAAAACCCTGGGAGAACGCAGACAACTAAAATAAAATCAGCAGGGGAAATATATGCAGATACATGAAGGTCTTTTATTTATTTATTTTTAAATACAATTTTAGGTAGCCTTACATCTGTTCCTATTCTCTATCCCAGCGATGGCGAACCTTTTTTGGCTCACGTGCCACAAGTGGGAGGAGCGCAGGGGGGTCGTGTGCGGGCGTGCCGCACCCATAATGCAATGCACGACCCCCCAGTGTGCATGCGCGCACAATGCGCGACCCCCCCATGTTTACATGCTTTTTTCGCCCTTCCCAGGCTCCAGACGCTTTATAGGAGCCTGGGGAGGGTGAAAAGAGCCTCCCCCAACCCCCAGAGGCCCTCCGGAGGCTTCAGGGACTGTCCAGAGGCTTCCCTGAAGCCTTCGGAGCGCTCAAAAGGATCCTCCGAGCAAACCGGAAGCTCCGAAGGCATCAGGGAAGCCTCCGGACGGTCCCTGAAGCCTCCAGAGGGCCTCCGGGGGGGGGGAAGGCTCTTTTCACCCTCCCCAGGCTCCTATAAAGCCTCTGGAGCCTGGGGAGGGCGAAAAATGGCTTTTAAAAAGGTGAGCTCAGCTGGCCAGTGCGCGCATGCGCGCTGGCCAGCTGACAGGGCAGCGCCTCACGTGCCCGGACAAATGGCTCCGCGTGCCACCTGTGGCACGCGTGCCATAGGTTCGCCATCACTGCTCTATCCTTTCATCTCTTTATTTGGTCACAGCCTCAGCTCTGAGATAATCCATTTTGCTTTTATAGAGGATGTATCCTCTGCGGGACTGATGACTTGATTAAGGTTGCCCACTTGAAACATCTTATGTATTTTACTTCTTATAAATATAGAAGTTGCTATGATAGGATTGCATGCCCTTATTCCTTCTTCTGGACTAAAGATCCCAGGACAAGGGTTTCTTGCTTTTTGGGGGTGCTCCAGGAGATGAAACAGCGAAAAAGATACTTGAAAACACAGAGCAAATATCTTCAAGCACAGGCCTAAATTGTGATGATAAAAGCAGTAAAATGTCTATATTTCTCTGGCATTATTGCATAGTGAATAATGGAATGCTAAATGCTATCCAACAGTCTTGTTTAAGAGACTTAATTGAGACAGGGCAGGTCAGTAGAACTTCTTTTGGATTATTGTGATAGGTTTGGAAAGATTTTACTGATAAAGATTTTACTGATTTTACTGTGGTTAGAATTAAACATTACATTAACAATACCGAATAAGGTAATTGGGGTAAACATAGAATGCAACAGGAGTGGCCTTGAAGGGCTGGAGAAAAATTTGCTTCCAAGGTAACAGTCAGATAAGTGGGACTTGAGCCTAGGCCAAGAAGATAATTTGAAAAAATGTCCCAGACAAGTCCTTCTCTAGTTCACATGAAGGTAGCGAGGAACAGGGAAGCACATTCAGTCAACATGATTCTATTACTATACCTATTAACAATAAAAAACCATTCTGACTTATATGGTTTCTTAATATAATCTACTGTAGTATGTGAGAATACCTTGAGGGATGAGGAGAAGAGACACTGAAAATAATAAGAGAAAAAACCTAGGAAATGATCAACAAGATATGGGGATCCCCAGTGAAATAATACTCAGATAAATTAATTTAGAAAGGACCAGCTCTAATTGATCAAGGAATTCATAGTGGAGGTGGGAGATTTGATCTTTCAACCTATAGGATTTTGTCTATGTGGCCTTATAAAAATTAGAGTTGGCAGTAATATTCTATGACATTATCTGAGACTCTGAGTCTCATTATTCTCAGAACATGAAAAGGGTTCTTGATAATTTGAGTTTTGCCATCTGGGGACTGGATCTATGCCTCTCCTAAGTCATTCAGATAGATAAAGTGGAGGTAAAAGAATGGGATCAAGAGGTAGCAAATGTCTCTTTGAGACAGGAATTACTTCTAGTTGAAGGATTGGTAGTATGCTCTCTCTTGAAACATAATGTCTTAGCTCAGTGGTGTTATGCAACTTTTGCATAGTCTTCAACCTTTCATTTTTAGGAATAATCTTGGAGAAGATGGTTGGATTTTACTGTTGATGAATCCGATGATCTTGATTTGTTTAAAGTTGAAAGGAAGATTGAACTGACATGTCCCATATCTTAATTTACCCATATTAATCTCTAAGAGATACTTGCACAATTATTTTCCTATATTAACAAGTTATCCCAGAGAAGGAAGGAAGGAAGGAAGGAAGGAAGGAAGGAAGGAAGGAAGGAAGGAAGGAAGGAAGGAAGGAAGGAAAGCTTCCTCTGGTTCAGAGGCTGGGTAATACCTCAGAAATCCTTCAAAGACTGCATAATTTAAGTAAGCAGGGAAAAAGCTATTCCCAGAAAGCATGTCTACCAACATCACATGGCCTACAAAGAACACACAGGAAAAGTGAGGGAGGATGGATGGTACCTCTAGGAATGGCCATTTAAAGGAATTTCCAATATATGAAAATGATAACCCTCAAAGTTTGTCTCTCATTTCACTTTCCTGATGGAAAAGCTGAAGAACCTCTGTGCCCTAATAATGAATAGTCCAGGAATGCCTCAAAGTAATGTTATCTCTATCAAGTCAATTTTATTTGCTTTAGTACTTCACCAGTGGTGGGTTCCTACCGGTTTGGCCCGGTTTGGCCGAACCGGTAGTGGTTTGGCGGCGTGGGTCACTGGAACCAGCAGCAACCCAGGCCTGCCATGCCCGTGAACTTGCTCTCCATCTTAACTTTCGGTTGCAGAAATTTAATTTTTATTTCATTTTTGAATGTTACGCGCAAGCACAGACCTATTTATGACCAAATCAGAGGTGGGTTCCTACTGGTTCGGTCTGGTTCAGCCGAGTAGGTAGTAACTCAGCCTACCACACCCCTGAACCGGTTCTCTTAGCAGCGCCATAGGCGCTGCCATCTTGTTTTTTGCTTCTGCGCATGTGCAGAAGCATTTTTAAAGTACTGCGCAAGCACGCATGCAGCGTGTCCCTGAGCAAACCAGCACTAGCAGCAGCTGGAACCCACCCCTGGAGCAAATTTTTGTGTGCACCGAACTGGCAGTAATGCTGGGAACAACCTACCCCTGTTCTGCCCCCAAAATAGAGATTCCTCAACCTTAAAACCAATAGCAGGAAAGCAAGATTCTCTCTATACAATAGCAGATGCAGTATTCAGCATCCTCTCCAAACCCCTCCCCCAAAAGCCCTGCCTCTCAAGCACAAATGAAATGAATAGAAATCCAGCCTGGAAGAACATTTTGAAAAGTTGGTGCTGGAATTTAGAAGCATTTCTGCTCATGCTTGGGTCAAGGAGGTAACACTTCAGCTGAGAAGTCACATAGCTGAGATGGGGACTTGAATCCTATCTAAATACCGAAATAACTACATTATATTCTTCTTCAGCTTACCTTACTTTAGAAGAATAAGATTCTTCTGAAGGCAAAACCACCTGTAATTATTTGGAAAAAGGGTAAAAGAACAATTAAATGCATAAAGGCACACTTTTGGAGAGGGTTCTTCAAGCTGTTTTTGTGATTGGTTTCACTACAGTAAATATCATTTGAGATGAGGAGAAATGAAGCAAGGAGTTAAATATTTCCTAATTGAGGTAACTCTTGGCAAAAATAAAATGTGGAGGGGGGGAGGGGCAGAGGAAGACAGGATGTAAATAACCAACAATGTAGTTTCTCTTTGAGTCTCATTGGTTCCTTTGGATGAGTTTACAAATGGTCCTTCTTATTTTACATTTAGCAAGTACAATGGTAGGTATTCTGAGCATGCCCAGCAGAAGTACTCTGGGACCAGCAAACTGTGAACAAACCTGTTTGCACTATGCAGCTAGCTCAGATAAGCCCTAATTGTTATGCAACTCCTTAGCATAAGCTCCTGGCATGGCTCATATGATTCTCTTGTACTAAGTCTGTCCAAAATAGCAACAAGAAAGCATGTAACTAAAGACACAGCAGGGGTGGTAGGAATTCTCACAGGCCTTGGATGTTCCAAAGATTGAGCAGCTTCTTATTACTTATTCCAAAAATGCTTAGCATAATGTATTTTCTCCGGAGCTTCTTCAAGGTAAGAAGTTTTAAAACTTTTTTTTTTCTAAATGGTTTCAAATCTTAATTGCTAGAGCTTAATATTATGAGGCTATAGATATGAATGACACTCCAAATATAAACTCCCGGTTGTTAACATAAATATCACATGCTTTTTTTGGGGGGGGTATCTTTTATGATAAATATATATTTTTTAAATTTGTAGTTCTAGAGAGTAATTATGGAAAATAACTGTCAGAATATTTGGTATTCATTCAAGTAATTCGACATGCAAATAATTCATTTTGATACAGTGTTTTACTTTTATATGTCTCCTAAACATCTTTTTTGGCTTTTAAGCAAGTATAACCAAACTTTGTTTTCAAGTTATGCATACATTTGTAAATACCTCTGAGATGCAATGCATTTTGTGTTCAGGTGTTAGGGCATTGCAGAATTTCATGAACTGGGTCACAGATCTATCTCGTATATCATAATTACTTAGAGGCTAACAGAACATTTCAACGTTAGCTCTGAAAGTGGTGTTTGTCAAGTATATCCTGTTTTACGGTTTATCCTGCGGTTTATGCTAGCTGTTGGGATATTCCATTGCCTTGTCCTATGCTGCTTTCTTCCAATTTTCAGCCTGATGCTAAAGAACAAATTCCAATAGATGCAAGAATTTAGTTTACAGTTTACAAGGCAGTCTCAGTCATTTGTATGTAACTTTGTTTACACACCAAGAAATCTGCAGAAAATGTCCTGTCAACATGTTGAAAAATGCAGAAAATACAACTGGATAAAAAGATGCAATTTCTGTTATGACTGGAACTAGAACTAACAGAAGAATCTGTACAAATTTTCTGGCTCATTTCAAGGAAATAGAATCAATCCCTGTAATATCCATCCACTTTTAAGTTAGAGTTTTGGCAAGTGTATCTTTCTCAATGCTTCTATTGAGATTTCATGGATAAAAAACATTGATATTTAGCAGATATGTCCAGTTAGATTAGAATATTTGATTACTCCGTATTTAATGCAACTCATTTCATGCACTTGCTTGAATTCATTGCTAGTATGTTGTCATTTAAGCAAATTAGCAAATTTAGTTTGTTTGCTTTTAAAAAGGGAAATGGAATTATGTGTTCTGCAGTACACATATTTTTAACATTGACATGGTTTTTATTACTTCCATTGAAAATGTCTTAGTTTTTTATACATTAATATGATGCATGAAATCTTTTTTTGGAAATTTGTAAAGTATAGAAGTTTTATACTGTATTAATCTGTAACTTAAATAAAACAATTTTAGAGAAGAAGGGAAGATTGTCTTTGATGACAAATAATATATTCTGTATTTCAGTGTTCCAGAAGTTCAGAGCAATTGGATAAAGATTTATCTGAACAGTTGAGAGCCAGTTTGGTCTAGTCTAGTGGTTAAGGCACCAGGTTAGAAAGCAAGAGGCCGTGAGTTCAAATTCTGCCTTAGTCGTGAAAGCCATGACTTTGGATCAGTCACTCTTTCTCAGTCCACCCCACCGCACAGGGTTGTTTTTGTGAGGAAAATAATACAATAATACAATAGTAGAGTTGGAAGGGACCTTGGACGTCTTCTAGTCCAACCCCCTGCCTAGGCAGGAAACTCTATACCGTTTCAGACAAATGGCTATCCAATATCTTCTTAAAGACTTCCAGTGTTGGGGCATTCACAACTTCTGGAGGCAAGCTGTTCCACTGATTAATTGTTCTAACCATCTAATTGTTAATTGTTCTAACCATCTAATTGTTCTCTAAAATAGGAGGAGGAAGGTTCACTGCCTTGCAAAAGTAAAAAAATGTAAGATGTAAATAAGAAATTAATGAAAAAGCAAAACTAAGGTAATTCTATTCATCTATAGTTTCAGGATACGAAATTATTATTTTGCAGTCTTTGACAGTAGTATGATAAACAGAAATGTATTCTGTACATTTTCCCCAAACTTTATGTAATTGTGAAAATAATATTTTTCTTTCCCATTAAAGAGTAACAGTATTATCCCCAAAGCATATAACCCGACATGCCTATTTTTAAGGGAACTCAGTTAATCTAAACTAAATTATAATGTAATGTGCTGAAGTATAAATTAAATTATAGTGCAATATCCCTATTATGCATTGGTGCCTAAAGTTTTGTTATCTTCATTCTTGAATAGAAAATAGTTTATGCATTGAACGACATATCCAGTTCAAAGAGTAATCAATATAAAAGTCAATTTATATTCTTACACAATACTTGAATTGAAGGTATGCATAGGATTTCTCATTTATCACTTATTTCGTCACTTTACTTAGAGGATTTTTAAAAAAAAATGTTTAAGAAAATAGTTTATCAATTCACTTTCTTTTAGATAAATATATTCATTAATTTATCCAAAAAAACAAAAGCAAGCAAACAAACAAACAAACAATAAAAAAGAACTGGATTACTATTAACATAAATTTCTCATTGCTTCTTGTTGATGGTCAATAAACTATAATGCTGTCTCTTGAGCCTTCTCCAAGACTGAACTATCATTATTTTTACAGGCAAAACTTCCATATTAGTTGTCGTCTCATGTCATCTGAATGCAAATTACTCCCAGTGCTGAGCTGTCATGTATGATTTTCATTTTATTAGGAGAATAACACTAGAAATATCTTTATATCTCTGTGTCCCTTCTCACACTAGTGAGGACTTACAATTTTAATAAGGCACAATTATATACATCAGTATTATGATAGGTTTCTTGCAGCTTTATTATAGGAGTGATTTTTTTCCCTTCTGCAGGGCTAACAAATCATTGCCATTGGTAAAAAAAATATTTACTTTGAAACTGTTGTGATTGTATCTGCGGTGTGGGGGGATGAGTTGTATAAATGTATGAATAGGCTTTAGAAAATGCTTCTCGCTCCTGCTAGTCTTCTGAAAAATGTTCTTAGTTAAATCTGTTAGGTCTGGTTACCATAGTGATGTTGCTCTGGATACCCATATAGAGTAGTTTTATCCCATGGAAGGGGGGCAGAGTAATTATTGTTGGGTTGGCTTCTTTTCAGTCAGTTTAAGAGAAAAGCTGAGGCTCTGTTCTGCCTTCATTGTGTACAAAGAAATGATTTGTGCTACAATATTTGCTTACGTTTCTCTGCTCTGAATAAAATGGGAACTTTAAAACTCTGTCACTTTAAAACAACTTCTTCAATAATTCACCCAAAGTATCAATGTATGCTTGCAAGTTTGGAATACTTCTACCCCCAAAATGAGAAAGATTAAAAATTAAATAAGTTCTGCATAACAAAATTTAAACAGGTAGAGGAAATAAAATCTTTAAAATAATTGTGGCTTAATGCTGAATAAATACAATTAGGAGGATTTTGATTTTGGATTGCTTGTTAACATAACAGCTAGAATTGTAAAACTTGTCTGAAGCAAATTATTGCTTCGGCATTATAAATCAACCATCAAACTTTCAGTACATAAATCTTTGTGCACATTAGATTGTGAATAAGTAACTGATTAGCTTGGGTCTCATTTCTCCTTAACTACCATTTATGAACTATAATGCCATCCCTTTATCCTTCTTATTATCCAAGATATCATTATTTTTACAAGCAAAACTCCGTGTATTTATACAGTCTTATGTCTGAATGTCATCTGAATGCAGATTACTACCAGTAGCTGAACTGTCATGCATGATTTTCACTATGTTGGGAGAATATCACTAGAAATGCCATACCTCGCTTCTCACACTAGTGAGGACTTACTAAAATTGGGATGTTTTCCTGATGTATTTAGATATCTTCCAGACTTTAGAAGCATTTTAAGACAATTGCAGTAGTTATGGAGCTGGCCCAGGGTTGGGAGACTTATGTTCTAGTCTAGCTTAGAAAGTCACTAGGTGACTTTGGGCCAGTCATTCTTTTCCAGAGCAACCTTCTTATAGAGTTGTTGTAGGAGAACCAGAAGAGAGAATTACAATGTACATAGTGCTGAGCTCTTGAAGCATCTTGAAAGATGGTATATTTATCTTCCAAAAATGTCCAGATGCAACTATGGCAGATCTTGCCATTGATCATGCTGCCTGGATCTGAGGCCATTAAATTAACTTTATTTGAACTGAAAGGATCACCAGCCTGAAACATTAGGCTAGTGTAGAAGACTGGCTTCTTACAAACCAGATATTAGAACATATAAAAAGAGTCTCTATGGAAACATCTTCAAAGAAAAACGAGAAAGTCTAGTTGCCTTTTGAAAAAGCATTTTTGGGACAACATGACTGAGAATCTCCATAGACATTTAGCTATACAGAGCTGAAGAATCTTCTTGGATGAGAAGTGAAACGTCTTCAAAGAAAAAACAGAAAGTCCAATTGCCCCTTGAACAAGCCCCTTTGGGATACGGAAAGAATGTTCTTCACATGCTAGATTGTCCCCGCCACTGCCACTGATTGATTGATTGATTGAGTGGCTATATGGTAGTAGACCTTGTCTTCTTAGTTCTAAATATACCTTCTGCTAATCCCAACCAAACACCTCCTGGTGTTTTAATAGGCTGAACCCCTGGCAGAAATAGCTTCAGATGCTGGTGTCTCCATGTTTGATTTCCATTTCCGCCAGCTATTGATATGTTGTAGATTTACTATGATAGGACAGATTATATTTTTGAGAGCAATTTAACAGGCATTGTCTCTAGCTATATCATTTTAACAAACTAAAACAGAAGTTGAGGAACAGCATTATTCTCAATCTACTGGAAATGCTTTGAGCTACATTCCTCAAAGTCTGTATTTTGGAGTAAATAGTTGAACATGAATGGAATATCCACTAACCAGCCATAATGTTTGCTTAAAGCAGAATTATTATTATGCGCCAGCTACATCAGAGAATCTATAGAGGTTCACATTTTAACATGCTTGTTCCTCTTCGGAGCCTATAGAATCTTAGTTTTCAAATTGTTTGGACAAGACTATACATCTGAAGTAGTGGCATGTACCAGACGTTCATTTTCTTAAATAATTGAAATTACAGTTGTGTACTGTTTTAGCTGTTCAACAGCTGCTGTCTTATCTTAAAAATGGTATGTGTAGTTGAGGCTGATATTTAGACTTGGGCAAGCAAAACCATGTCTCATCCTGCACAAAACTTTGAAGACTGAAAAGCTTTCCAAAATGATTCTGACATTTGGCACTGCTTTGTTTACATCAACATCTTTCAGTCAGCAGCTTATTCTGCCTACAGCAGAACCAGACATCTTAAAAACTGACCTTTCCCAGTGGGACTGGGTGTGGAAGGATTATGCTGGGCCAAGCATGTGTACTTCTTGCAACAGAGTCATCTCTCAAAAGAACGGATGTGTTATTTATCATAGCATTCTACATCTTGAAAAGAATTAGCCCTAAAACAAGAATGAAAAATTTGTGGCCCTCGTAATAAACTAGATGAACACGGACAAAAGAGAAGGATGAGTGATTAAACAGAGGATCTGGTGGACCTGTGGATGAAGCCGGGCCAGAAATAGTGTGAACTGTAAGTGGTGCTAACTGTCAAGTGCAGTGCAGAGGAAACTAACACCTGCCAACATATGAATGGCTCTTTAGCAGTTTAATCTCATTAAATGCCAGATGAATATTAATCTTCCCCTTTTGTGGAACTACATTATGTAGCTATGTAACCAGTGGTTGCATGTGACCTATCAGGCCGTGAGAATTTAGAGAATTTGATCTTCTGACAATATTGAATGGCTGGTGTGGGGTTTTGATGTGAATACAGTAGTTGCTTTTGTAAATGAGTCAGATCTCCTTTGTTGCAAAGACCGTGCATTGGGTGCAGAGAAGAGAACTGCTTTAAGGATAATTTCTGGGCCTGTAAGTCTTGAGGGCTTACTTTCCCTGTATTATGAAGATGAAACTGAAGGGTGGAGAGGTTTTCAGAAAACTGGTTTGACATGGGTGTGTCTGATAGGTATACCGTATCAAACGTAAATTATTTGTAAGAATTTGTTTGGACTGGCCCTCAAAAAAAAGGGCTACCTGTAATTAGGCATTTTGGAGAAGAAATGTCATGATTTGCCCCTTTTCACTAACAATATCATAGCACAAGTGTTTCCAATTATGACTTTCAGTGCTTATTACTTTCCTAGTATTCATTCTGGATTTGAGTACAAATGCAGCATTTCTTAACAATCCCCTTTCCTTCTCTCTTAACTTCCTGACTTCCATATGTTAAGTATGTAGAGATTCATCAGACCAGCTGATAAGGGTGGTGCTAGGAGGAACTTGGAGACAAGGGATAAGTGTCTTGCCTCTAGACGTCTTCGACTGGCCAGATTTAAAATATGTCTGAGTTCCTTTTGACAGGCTCAACTTCAGTACAAACAGCAGCTACTTTGTAAAAGTAATCTCTGTGTAGTTCTTGCATATTCAGAGTATGCTTGGAGTACTTATCTTCTTTGAACAATGACTTCCCATCAAAAACTTGAGACTCAAATTCATAACAACAACAACAACAACAACCTGTTATTTTTATATTTGTATATGTACACATGTACCCATTGTCATCGGGGGAATTGGCACCATGTCCAAGAATTTTATAAAATATATCAATAAACTGCAGCTTCCTGCAATAACAGGAACTGCAAAACTGAGCTGCTTGGAACATCATATATTTTAAGAAGATACTTGGTTGATACCTAGGACGCTGGCAGGAACCGTATCAACCATTAGCACTAGTCAATGGTATTTGTGACACAGTTTTAAATGTTCAGTTGACTGAGTTTCATATTTAATGAATACATATTTAATGCCCTGCCTATAAATCAATTGCATATATTTGTTTTATTTATTGATTCAATTCTGTAACACTTTAGTCACAAATGACTCTAAGTAGGTTGGTCTTTATTTACTTATTTATTCAATTTATATGGCCACCCATTTTACAGAAGCAACTCTTACAGTATTATAAAATATAAAAATACTGTAACAGTACAAAATGAATAACAAATAATGCATAATACTGCAGTCATCCAACATCATTGAGCTAAAGCAAGATGTATCAATTAAAAATCCCTAAAACTGGTCTCCTATTACCCATGAGATGGACTTCCTCCGATATAGATGGTCAGAGACAGTCTGATCTGTATGAGGTTATTGTAGAATTACTGCTACTACTACTATTTATTAATCTTTTTCAAGTATTTTTATGAATTGATTGATAAACTGAAATCTGACAAATGATGGAATTTTCCCACTAATCCATGCCACCTTTTTGAAACTTTAAGAGAGATTATACCTAAAGTTATAGAAAACTTTGTTAGAAAGTCTAGAGCAGGCTGATATAATTGAACAGACTTGGATTATTTTTTGCAATTTCTCACTTTTTCTTATTTTAAATTCCATTCCAGTGGCCATAACTTTTAACTTTGCATAAAAGTTTATATGCATTTGTGTGCATATTTTCACAAGACAAACATTGGTGCAGAATTTGGTGCATTTTGCAATATCAGGTAGCTTGTCTGACCTTGTCAGCTCAGATGCTAGACCTGATTAGTAGCTGAATGTGAGATCTCCAGGCAATCCTGAGGCTATAGGCTAGACTGGGACGTAACAAATATCAGAAGATAAAGATAGACTTCTTTGATGACTCAGATTGTAAGCCTCACAGACATGTTTGACAGCCAAATGGATGTCAGTGGTGCATAAATTTAATAAATAAATAAAAAATAAACATGTTGCTAGGAAAATTGCATATGAGCATGTCCATGAGGCACCAGTTCAGCTGTTCTTGAAGAGTTCCCTATGCATTTTTCAAGCAATTTTATTTAATATGTTTTATTTTTAAAAAATAAAGTAAGCTCTTTGTGCATACTTTCCCTTAATGGACATGTTATTACTATGACAACTAGGTTGAGAAAAAAACCCCAAAATACCAGATGAAGGTGTCTTTATTTCATTGATTGTGGAAATTTAGTTTTTTTTATTTATCAAAATGCAAATGAAACCAAATATTTCCACTATTCCTACATTTGATTTTTTTTCCTGTTAAAAGATGATTGAACATAACTCATATTTACTAAATTAATTTCCTGAGTTGAAAGAGGTTGAAATGAATGATAATACTCCTAAAGAGTCTTTTGATCAAAGGGCATGAGTAAACAAAACCTTTTGGGCCACCCATGTAGTTGCAGGCATGATCGTTTCTTGAAAGCAGCTGATTTACCAGATGAAGTTGAACGAATTTATTGAGTACTGATATTATAATACTGTATTGATGTTATTGAGATCAGGAAGATTTCATTAGTGGTGTTTTAATAATTTTTTCCTAGCTAGACAGAACACAACTGGGACAAAAAAGATATGTACAGGAAAATCTAGACAAATGTAAGATAAACATTAGTGTATTTAATGAAATGAATTTTTATTCCCAGGTTTTGTATCATAATAAATACGTTAATCTTTAAAGGCTACAGAAGTCTTGATTATTTTTGTAGCAATAGCTATTTGATATGTTCATTTATTCGTTTATAGCTTCATTGCACTTCCTCATGAGGAAGTGTTAGTAAGCTGTCCAGACGATACCTTTTAAAAAGATCATAATGCTCCCTATATTGTTTAGAACTTTGCTTATCTAACAGTAATTCTGTTGCTGATTATTAAATTATTGCAGTTTAGGGATTTTCCTCAATGAGGGTGCAATTGCAAGGTAACAGGGTGACTGCTGGAATGATGAGATGATGCTCTAGCTGGGTACCATTACAATATTTCTTGTCCTATGAGAGTGAGGAAATCCCAGTCCCAGCAGTAAATGCTATTGTATACAGGGCGTTTGTTGGTATCTGTTCTTTTACTGAAAAGAGCTAGGTAGGTATCTGTCCAATAACTGAGCCCTGGTGGCTTGTCAATTTGTTTATTCTGCTGTTAACCAAGAGAAACAAATTTTAATTGGTTATTAGTTTGCAAGAAAGAGACTTGCAAAAATATGTCAATTGTCTATACACAGTGTCCCAACACACTTAGTCACTTAATCACACTTAATTATAAATGGATTTAAAAACCAATCAGAAGTTCAGCAATAAATTACGTATTGTCTGAAAGTATCTTTATGCATATCCAGTAGTATTTATTAGTGCAGTCATTATATATAGAAAATTATAGTTTTCTAACAATATATACTGCTTAGGGTTTCAAAATTACTACCCATGGTGTGTCTACCATCAGCCTTTATGTTGGACAACGATAGATGTTCAATATTACTGGTTTCTATAACCTACTAATAAGATGGGATTTACTATCAGTTTTAATTCAACAAGACTTTTAAATATAATCACAAATCTTTCTCCAGGTTTTAAATAATGTATATTGAAAAAACAGGTCTAAATTTTGCCTCAAAGGCAAAATAATGGCATGCAGGCTTATCCTGCTGTTTCAGAGGTCAGAAAATTAATGCTAATGCTAGTATCATGTCAGGAAGCATTTCACTTTCCAGCTAAATAGCCAGCACAAGACATAGTAAATAACTAATTGATTATAATTTCCCCAGCATTTATGGCAACTGCGCTGTCCATCAGACACTAATTTGAATGCCATGTACCAGTGTTGGCCAGTGTTAGTTATCAAAGACACTAAACAATATGCAGGTATGATATATTTCCTGGTTCATTTCAATATACATTGCCTTTATAACTTCCTCTATCAAAGGTTTGTGTGCTTCAGCAGGTAGAATGGCAGCAACACATATAATTTACATATCATTCTTTTGCTACTGCCAGATATGGAAATGATGGCTATTTCATTAGCAGCAAAAGTTAAAGACTAACAAAGATGAGGAACCAATAGCTCTAGGATACTTTTGGACTACAACTTTCTAAACATTACCGTATTGGCTGGGTTTGATAGATTCTGCAATCCAACAGCATCTAGAAGGCCAAGGATTACCCATCCCAAGACTAGAGGGTGAATGTCGAACTTGGCTCAAGCAGAAGAACATAGTGTGCACAGCAGGGGTGGGTTCCTGCCAGTTCTAGCCTCTTCTATAGAAGAGGTTCCACAAATCTACAGTGCCGTTTAGAACCGGTTCCAGCTCCCTCCCCCCACCCGTCCTCACATCATCAAGATGAAGAGGGAGAGGAGGAATTCTGGGAGTTGAAGTCCACAAGTTTTAAAGCTGTCAAGTTTGAACACCCTTGGGGATTTTTTTTCTAAAGGGTTAGAGGTGCAAGGGTCTTGTAACTTGACAGCTTTAAGACTTGCGTGCTTCAAATGCCAGAGTTCCTGAGCCAACATTTTGGTTGCTAAGCAAGAATGTTGTTAAGTGAGTTTCACCACATTTTATAAGTTGGCCATGCCCACCCAGTCACATACCTGGCAAGCCACTCCCACCCGGTCACATGGCCAGGAAGCCACTCCCACAAAGCAGGCCACACCTACAGAGGAGATTCTAAAAATTTTTGAAACCCACCACTAGTGCACAGTGATCCCATATTGACAGTGGTCTGAATGCTACACAAATAGAATGCGCTTGGTTTGTGTCTATATGATCAGATGTCAATATGCATCATACCTGCATATTGTTTAGTGTCTTTGATAACTAACACTGGCCAACACTGGTACATGTCATTCAAATTAGTGTGTGATGGATAGTGCAGTTGCCATAGATGCTGGGGAAATTATAATCGATTTTATCGATAAGAACAAAAAACACCAACAAGAACAAAGAGGAAAACAAACTATAACAAGAAAAGTTCAGGGAATCATTAATGATCTTGATAAAAATGGTATGCAGCTTCTAAGATTTGTGGAAAAGTGCAATACAGATAGTCCTTGACTTACAACAGTTTGTTTAATGACCATTTAAAGTTACAACAGCACTGAAAAAAAGTAGTTTGTAGCCATTTTTCACACTTGTGGCGATTGCAGCATCCTTATGATCATGTGATCAAAATTTGTACACTTGGTAACTGGCATGTATTTATGACAGTTGCAGTTTCCCAGGGTCATGAAGTCAGATTTACTTAATAACTGCATTACTAGCTTAACAACTATGGTGATTCACTTAAGAGTTGTGGAAAAAAAGATCATAAAATGGGACAAAATTCATTTAATAATCTCTTGCTTGACAACAGAAATGTTGGCTCAGTTGCGGTGGTAAGTCGAGGACTACCAATATAGTAGAAATAGGTTGTAAGAGTCTGGAAAATAGTAATATATTTCAGGGATAATGGATAACTCAGTGGTGCCCTGTCAACAATAGGGCTGTAGAGAAAAGGGATAGTAAGCAAAATTGGAATATGGAACTTTTCCAAATGAAGTTCATCCATATGATGTAATTGAGTAACAGTTTTTTAAAAAATTTATCTACAAATAAATGTGCAGAATAGATATTGCCGCCCTACTAATGCACAGGGGCTCTAATATTAACTGATTAGAAATCAATGGACTGTGTTCATGCCAAAATGCTTGCAGTGATCTCTTTTATTCTCATTTAAACTATATATTGAAATTAATAATAGTTCATAAAGGAAAATGGATTTGAAGCGTATTCTCTTTGGCCACAATTTAATCATTAACAGTGAATGCTAGAGGAAAGGTAGGTGGCTGGAGCTATCTCTAAAGACTAGCCTCTATTAGTTTGGCTATTATATCTCATACCAATTACATTTCCTTGACATGTGTGTAAACATGTTTTGAATCTAATTGACTTGTCAGAAACATACAGTTGATTTGCTCTGATACAAGCAGTGATGGGTTGCAGGTGGAATGCCCTGGTATGCGCGTACTAGTGCCTGCCGGAAGCAGCAGCCACTGTACTGGAACAGTGCTTTGGAGGGCCTGCCCGCCTTCATTCCTTACCTGTATTTGAAGGAAACGGGCCATCTGTGTACGCACGCACACGCAGCGTATGGTTCCTGTGCAATGCTCCGCCGAGCAGCTTGAGTGTCACAGGCAGTGGGTGCACATATGTGAACAGTGGGCGTGCCCGTGGTGCACACCCGGCTCCCGTTGCAGTGTACCGGTTAGGGTTTTTGCAACAGGAGCCAAAACCCACTACTGGATACAAGTAATAGAATGCATATCAGGTATATCAGAATCGTACACCATCTGGACTGGGATGTCTACCCCGGTGACCGGGTAACGGTAACGAGCATCGAGGTGTCAGGTGAAAGGTAGAGATAAAAAAGGTAGAGAAAGGTAGAGATAAAAAAAGACCAACCAGGGGTGGAACTGGCATAGGTGATAAGAATATGAGGGTGAATGTACCAATATAAAGGGTGCGACCAACGGCCTATTAAAAAGCAAGTAGAGAGGGATAGTTCCGGGCCATTGAGATGATCTTGAAGGTGTAACCAGTGGCCTCTTAAAAGGCAAATTGGGAGGAGTTACGATATATGTCCGTGAAATGCAGGACTGTGTATCTATGGAGGAAGGACAGAGGATTTCACGGGCATGGGACCCCACTCGTAACGGGATAGTCATGGTTACTAAGAATAGGTATCCTTACATATGAATGGAACGTTAAGAAATGAGGTAGAACAGGTCTGTCCAATAGGCAAATTGACTCAAAAATAATTATAATTATACTACTGGATACAAGTAATAAAATACATATCAGGGCATAACTTGGCTGTTTGGGAGTTACTTGTAGAAAAAAAAATCTTGGTGTGGTTTAAAAATATCAAACATGGAAAAGTTTTTTTAGAAGTGTTTATGTTCATTTCTGGATTTTTTTCTTTTCATACAACATAACACATCCAATATGAATCAATTATTTCCCAGTCATTCCAAAATATATCATTCTATGCTTCCTTTTGGATTAAAATAGAGAAAAAGAAGCGAGGTTTTCAAATCTTATTTGGATAAGTTCCAATCAGATATAGAAATAATTTCATTACTAAGTCATAAGACTTACCAAAGGATTTGGAATATCCTGTAGTACTATGCAATACAACTATGAGAGCAGAAATGCAAATTTTAAAATGTGAACAAAACATAAATGGAAAGCAGAAAAAATATGGTTACACTGTGCCTTCAGATTGATTAATCCAAGGATTTATAAACAAGTCCATTTCTCTTCCTAGATTTTATTTTTATTTTTTTGAGCCATTTGGACCAAACCTTTTCCACTTATGGAACAAGGTGATTGATCCCTTGGCCCATGATGCAATGAAGTTGTCACTAACACAACAGAATTGTGGCATAATATTAAATAATGCTTTTAAAACTTGGCCACTTTTTGATGTGTGGACTTTATACTGGCTGGAAAATTCTGGGAATTGAAATTCGCACATCTTAAAATTGTCAAGTTTGAAAATCACTGATGCAGAATTACCATTGCTTTTCCTGCAGCAGTGAATGTTTCCATAGAATCCTTACTTATTGACCTGTTCACTTGAAAAAGCCCAAATCTGAATTCAGGGCAAGAAATCTGCAGGGCATAGTTGAATGGCATCCTCTGAGCTTTCCCTCCCAAAAATCTTATGAATGAAGCAGGTGACCACATAATAAGAGGCTTATGTGTAAATCACCCCAGATCTTGCATCTCATAGGCAAAGCTACTGTCAGTTAAATATGCATTTCATACATATGCCTGTTGGTGTCACACTAATCTTTATTAATATTTTCAAATATGAGAAATCAAATAAAATATAGGTTCATAATTCATGAATATTAAAACTCATTTAAAAATATGACAGAAATATGAATGTTTGAATTAATTTGGCATTTTAAAGATAGAATGCAAAATGCAGTTTTGTTTATTGTTTAAAGCAAATTATTTTTATAGCTGGCTTGCCTCTCCCCCAAAATATTCTGTTTTTCATGCATACATATAACTCAGTTGTGTTTAAATATCTGATTAAAGGGCTAATATATTGGCATGTGTTTTTGCAGTTTGCTACTTCTTAAAGTGACTAAGAGTCCTCTGAACTCTGGTTAGTCTTTTTCTAGCCATACTGTTCTTCCTGGGAAAATGGGATATAGCCTTTCTATGATTCTTAATATCCAGGCCACGTCAGAAAACCTGTATAGTGCATAGTGAAATCTTGTTTTAATGAATTAATTGAGAGAGAGAGGCATTCATGTATATCTTATAAATTGGAGAATATCACTTCTGATTTGCATAATTTGCCTAATGATATAAGTATGCAAACAATACACATATCAGTTGCATAAATTTACATCATATGTACAATGAAATAATCACACAAATGATATTAATCTCTACATAAAAGTGGTCTATTCCATGCAAACTCGGATACATTAACATCCACTAAATCAAGGTTTGCAGTCCAGCTTAGCCATATTTCTATGTTAAAGATATTCTCTTTAGTACCTTCTCTAAAAGGTACTAAAATAAGATGTCAGACCTTTCCCTGTGTAATGTCTGACAGAAGCTTTTTAAAGTACTTGCCAGATCTTACATATGGTCCTTATATACCTGAGTTTAATGCAGTTTTAGGTCTGCACCAGTGGTGGGTGCAGCTGCATCAGTGATGGATCCAGCTGCTCGGCGGAGCATCACGCAGGTGCCGTCTGCGCCGTGCGCGTGCGTGGAAGCGCCAAAGGCTTAAAGGACAGGTAAGGAGCTCGGGCGGGCGAGTGGGCGTTCCAGAGCACCGTACTGGAACGGTACCTGGAGCTCCGGACAGGCTCCGGTACGCCCGTACTGGGGCGTACCGCCTGCAACTCACCACTGATCTGCACTATGCCTGTGCTTAAAAAGCAGGACAAGCATTGTCTTCATAAAATGAGTCTTGTGATGCCCAAAATTTGATCTGATCAGGGAAAGAAATCTGGGTTCCCCCAGCTATAAGTTACTGGCTTCTGCCTGGTTTTCAGCTGCTTATGCTGATATGGGTTTTGCCTGACTATATTATTGTTTTTATTAGTTTAGGGGAACCATACCATTTTCCTACTTTCACTTGCTGCTGCCAATACCAGCAATTGTAGTGTGAAGAGACAAAGTAGCATACCCTCCATTGATTCTCTACTCTATTTCATCCTATGCCCTCACTCAACACCTGTTAGCGCAGGTAACAAGCTGCAGGCTGAAAGGAGGACCATAGGATAATGTAGCAGACAGTTGCCCTGAGCTCTCCTCAAACTCTTTCTTGTGCCAACAACCTGTCAAGCAATTTCTGTGGTGGCAATAACACTTAAAGCCTAGGTGGGATTTGGGATATTGTACTCTAACTGGAATAGAGAAAACTTTCTAATTTGATGAGCAAGGGAAACCACGGCTGATGATCTCGACTCTTGTTGGACATTATTATATGAATATACAAGATGGTGAGGATCTATAGTGGTGAATTATTTGCCACCTTCCAAATGAATGGGGTCTGATAGTACCCAGTTCTGCTTGTCAGCCATGTACTGTAACCTATTTAGAAAGTGTTCTTACTTTGTGTATTACCTATATTCTAGGTCTGCGATGGCAAAGCTGTGGCACGTGTGCCAGAGGTGGCACACAGCACCTTTTCTATGGGCACACGAGCTGTCGCCCCAGTTCAGCTCTGCCATGCATGCGCGCACGCCTCCTGCTGGCTATCTGGTCTTCGGCTCTCTGCCGTGCATGCATGAGGGCTGGGGTGCATGCGGGGGGGGGGTGAGGGTATGCAGGGCATGCATGGGGGGGCAGGGTGTATGCAAGCAGTGGAGCACATGTGGGGGGCAGGGCGCATGTGGGGGGCTGCATGCACATTGCATTTTGAGTGGGGTCATGGGCATGCACATGCATTCGTGTATGCGACAGCACGCTTTGGGCACTTGGTCTGGAAAAGGTTAGCCATCACTGTTCTAGGTTGAAAGCAAAATAAAAATGAAATATTTTTATATAGGCTTTTGCAGTTAATGTCTGCAAATGTTTCTGTATAGGAACATGCACTTTGGCACTTGTCCTGGAGCCTTACCATAATTTGCCTTGTTTGTTTATTCATTAAAGATCTGTGACAACCTCTTTCTAAAGGTTCCTCCACCATTAGCTGAGACACAGACTTTTCAGACACATGTGGGTGGCAGATTTTGACATTATTTTTTCCAATTTGGGGCTCCCTCCCTCCCCCCATAATAAAATTATTATGGAGAAATAGATATCCAGTGAAAATCACAACAATGGAAAGTTGTGATAATGTAAACACTGTCCTTCTCTGTTTTGTTCTTACATTAGACACAAATGTGTACATGTCATATACTTACATTACCAATCACAACACATCTTTCATCATTTGTCCCCATTGCAATCCTGGAAAATGCCTATAAAGTAGATCCTTTGCAGTTCATGTTTAGGGATAGTGACTTTTCTTCTGACTTCCTGACTTTACACCTGAATTCTTAAAACCAGCTGCATGCAGTTTAAGGCAACCAACAAGATATATTACGTTGTAAAATTTTTATAATTTTAAGAACTTCGGGAACAATTTGCAGCTCAAACAAGGTTGCTTTAGTTGCCAAATCCACCAATCCTTTGGATAGCAAATGAGGAAATCACAATTTTTATGAGATTTCAAACTGAGAAAGAGTGCTCAACGAACTGGTTGTTAAACCGGTAGGGTCCCACCCCTGGCGCACCATCCAAAACTGGAGAAGCCTCCCATTCACACTATCACAGCTGCATGGCAAAGTATCCTTGACTCTCTAAGAAAGGAATGTTATTTAGACTTGTATATCACCCATACTCCATATAACCCCTCCTCCCATTTTCACACAGCAGAAAATGTGGCAGGCCTGAAGGCCCAATGTAGAAGATGGCTTCTGACACTAACATTCACTGCAGGTCATATGAGTTCAGTGCAGTGAATTGTTTCTATACAAAACTACATAATACATTAATATCTGTGAAAAACACATTCCTAAGATTCCAACAAGCTATTTATACATGTATCCATAATACATTAAATGACCAAGAGAATATAGTACAAGGCCTCTAACCTGCTCAGAAACTGGTTGTACTTAATTTAGGTAGCCTAATTGAATCACTCTTATATGCATTTCTCCTCATCCATAGCTTTTTTCATTTCATCGTTCTACAAAGCGTCCTATTTCATATTTTCTATTAGTATTGCTCTATAAATATCTGTGGCAGTTTGTAGCAAAATCCTGTTCACTCTGTCTCAATAGCTTCTATATCTTCTTTCCATTCATTCTCCTGAAGGATTAATTCTTCTATTTTTGTGCAGCTCTGTGTTTTATGGAATCAATGTACATTAGATTCTTTATTCCTATCAAATAAAGACATTGCCATATAATAATCTGCCCTACAGTTATAATCTTTTACCACCCTTCTTTCCCTTTTGTAACTCTGCCAATGTTTCACTAGATTTAGTTAAAAATCAATAATGCGTTTAGATTTTTTTTACTTTGTGCTTTAAACATGCTTTAAACAGTATTATGTTTAAAGCATGTATTTGAAGCAAACATACACTTAACATTCATCATACTCATTCATTTTTGGGTCTCTAAATGGTCCAGTTACTATTTCTGTACTTCCTTATCTCATTCTTATTTATTCACGTTACCTAACAAGATAACTTCCCCCACATGCCGCATTACTTCCGATTGCTTCATATTTTCCCCAAAATTCACTTCTAATTATTTCATTATTATTATTTACTGGAGTGTAACACACAATTTACTGGAGTGTACCAACTTACAAGTTCTCATTTTATTATGCACCCACAACAGTGTACAGTATACAATACCACTTCTTTTATTTGTATAAACCCGTGTATCTATTTTTTCTTTCCTTTTTCATATCACACTGTAGGATAAATCATTTTATATTCCAATACGGGGTATGTAATAACAAGATAAAATATACAATAGGAAAAGAAAAGAAGAGAAAAACAATGTCCACGGTTCCCTAAAAGATACTGAGTTACTCTAAACAAAGGCCATCAGGTAAAGTCTGCAGATGCAATAAGTATAGAAAGGAATTTATGCTTATCGCTTTAGTCATCACTGTGTAAGCACAGATGTGCATTCTTAACAATGTTTGGTCGCACCCATTCCAGATTTGTTTTTGTCACTGTCGGTCCTAGTATCTTTTCAGTCATTTCAGTTTCCTTAACTTCTTTAAAAATATTTTTTATTGAAAGATTTTGCTAGAGTGGAAGATAAAACAAACTAGAGTCGAGAAATAAAGAGAAAAATAGAACAGAAAGGAAATGCAACATGCGAAGAAAAAAGAAAATAATCAAAAGAAAAAAGGAATAGAAAAAAAAGAATATTTAAAGAAGTCACTTCCAATCTTCTTTCACAATTCTTCAAAGATCTTTTAAAGTGCCACTTCTGTATTCATAAAATCTCAAACTTCTTTATTTTCAACTTTTCACCAACAATCTCTTTCCTTGCAGTCTAAACAATTCATATTCTCACAAAAATATTATTTTACTCAAATTTGTTAAAGTCTGAAAATTCCAAATTTGTCTGGTTCCTTTATCCATTTGAAACAAGCTGACTTATTATTTTGCTTTTTTGCCATCTATCTATACTGTTAAATTCTTTAAACTAAATTGATTTTTTTCTACTTCAGGATGAAGTTTTACTTACCAAACTTTCTGATATTCAGGCTTGTTGCTTGGAAAAACTCTTTTTAGGTTTAAAATAATTACAATAATACAATAATACAATAATACAATAGTAGAGTTGGAAGGGACCTTGGAGGTCTTCTAGTCCAACCCCCTGCCTAGGCAGGAAACCCTATACCATTTCAGACAAATAGCTATCCAACATCTTCTTAAAGACTTCCAGTGTTGGGGCATTCACAACTTCTGGAGGCAAGCTGTTCCACTGATTAATTGTTCTAACTGTCAGGAAATTTCTCCTCAGTTCTAAGTTGCTTCTCTCCTTGATTAGTTTCCACCCATTGCTTCTTGTTCTACCCTCAGGTGCTTTGGAGAATGGTTTGACTCCCTCTTCTTTGTGGCAACCCCTGAGATATTGGAACACAGCTATCATGTCTCCCCTAGTCCTTCTTTCTCTTAAGCTAAACATACCCAGTTCCTGCAACCGTTCTTCATATGTTTTAGTCTCCAGTCCCCTAATCATCTTTGTTGCTCTTCTCTGCACTCTTTTTAGAGTCTCCACATCTTTTCTACATCGTGGCGACCAGAACTGATACACATACAAATGTGATTAGAAAGTGAGATTTGATGAATTTAGTGTCTTTAAAAGCACTGCTGTGGTTGAGTTTGATGGCTTCTGCTGTCCTGCAATCTCCTTGGGAGAAGCAATTATAGGTGGGTGATCTCTTATCCACTTATCCAGAGAGACTCTGTTGGACCAAGCTTGCTGTGTCATTGTCTCCACTCATTTGGAGATGTATGAATCCCCATTTCCCTCAACTAGAATTCCCTATATGCCTTATTAAGTCCTCAGTAAACTCAGAGGCCATATGGGATTGGCAACTGGGTAAAAACCTCTATGGTGCCATCTTGTTCAAGACTTAGCCAAGCTCTGTGTTCCATAGCTCATCCAGATGAGTGCTATAATTGCCATCCAAATTGTTGGGAAAATTGCTAAGTGCCTTCTGGAAACCATTTGGATCCATTAAATTAGAGACCAATCTAATCCTTGGAAGCTCCAGGGTTCCTGTGATCTGCTGATATACTGACATCATTCAGCACAAGCTACAATCTCTAATTTAAATAGCACTGCAATGCTCTCTACATGGGGCTGCCCTTGAAGAGCACCCGGAGGCTTCAGCTGGTCCAGAATGCGGCCGCGTGGGTTGTCATGGGGGTATCTAGGTGCTCCCATGTTACACCCCTTTTAGGCGGCCTGCACTGGTTGCTGGTTGTTTTCCAGGTGCGATTCAAGGTGTTAATTATGACCTTTAAAGCACTCCATGGCTTAGGCCCAGGGTACCTGCGAGACCACCTACTGCCACCAGTAGCCTCCCACCGTCCAGTACGATCCCACAGAGTTGGCCTTCTCAGGGTGCCGTCGGCCAGACAGTGTCAGCTGGTGACCCCCAGGGGGAGAGCCTTCTCTGTGGGAGCGCCTTCCCTCTGGAATGAGCTGCCCCCGGAGCTTTGCATAATCCCTGACCTCCGGTCCTTCCGACGCGCCCTAAAAAGTTGGCTTTTCCAGCAAGCTGGCCTGGCCTATTAATTTTAACTCATTTTTAAATGTATTGTCTTATAAATTCGGTTTTTTTTTTAGATATGTATTTAATTTCTTTTTAACTTTTGGGATGTGTGTTTTTTAATGTTGTACGCTGCCCTGAGTCCTTTGGGAGAAGGGCGACATATAAATACAATAAAAACAAAACAAACAAAAACAAACTTTGAAACCCAACAGTTTGCATTTTACAGATTAGAAGGTAAAAGTGTTTCTGACACAGGATATTTTATTTATTTATTTATATGAACCCACTCCCAAATGCCCCTCAGTTTTAAAATATTTAAACTACTCTTGGAAGAACTATTTTAAAGAAAGAACACGCACAACAAGCAAACAAATGCATTCTCTTTGCACAGATGAACCAACGTATTCCATTTACATCCTGATTCTTTTTTCCTTCAAAAATAATAATTAAAAATATTCAGACACAAGGAAACTGATTCATAGGAATGCAGAGCAATTAATGTGGGCAGAAAAAAAATGATTAGAAATCTTAACTCCTACAGACAGATATTTGTGTTCCTTAAATCTTTTCCAGTTCTTCAGGTATGGCTGAATGCGGGAGACTGTCTTCTTTCTTTGTTCAGTGGAACAGACATCTTGCAGCCTTTAATTTACAAAGAAATTACTGGGATGTGACAGGTGTTTTTGAAAGAAGCTGCATGCATTTTCAAATCTTAAACAGGTAGGAAGGCAGGGATGTGTGTGCCAACTTACCTTCTCCGCCCTGACTTCTCTGCATTAACAGGAAGGCTCTGGAACAGAGCAATAACTGAGGGAAGCCAGTTGGTGTGCTACAAGTGATCCAGAATTCTATATAGACAATGCAAACAACTGCAGTACATCAATGGTTAGCAATCCTTTTGGAGTTTTTGAAGAGTATGTTGTGGGTGTCCTCATGGTATATAGGATCACTTATAGAAGACATCTTTATGAGAAGTTAAGCTTGTGAGGATACTCCCTAAATGGATCTGGTAGTCCACTTTCTCTTTCCTCTCTCAGCTGATGGGGGACAGTTTGCAAGAAAACACTGCAGCTCCCCTCACCTGTATCTTTATTTATTGACGATTCCTATAGGGACAATCCAATGCTCATTAGACCATGCTGGCAGCTGATGTTTGGCATTACTAGATTCCCATTTTTAATTTGGCATTTATGTCCACCTATCAGTCCCTGCTAAGGACCTGGGAGATGTCGTTTCATGGTGTTAAAGGTATCATTGCAAGATGTAAATTGTTCCAAATAAAGTTGCCTTTTGTAATTGACTGTTGGTGATTCAATGATAATGGTGATTTGGGTATGTTGGAATTGCCTGTTAAAAGTGCTAAAGTGCCTGTTAGTACTGGTATTATCTTTTATTATTATGATTTGCACACGGTCAGCCAGATATTTAGACTGGATTTCTCACTTTTGTCCACATGTCAAGGCTTTCCCAAAGACCTGGGATAGGAAAATGTTGTTTAATAAGTCACTGTAAAAGTATTATCACAGGATGTAAGCTGTTGCAAGTAATTAAATAAGTAAGTAAGTTCTAATTGGTGCCTTTTCCAATTGACCAATGATGATTTTGTCAGTTCCAATGGTGTTCAAATGGTGCTCCAGATGTTTTGGAATTGCATTCAAGGCACCTGCACTATTACTACTGGTGCTATCTTTGCTTTCTTTTTGTTCGTCACACAGACAGCTAAATGTCCAGACTATATTTGGCATTTTTGTTTGCCTGTCAAGTCCTTCCCAAGGACCTTGGATAGGCAGATGTAAATGTTGGATGGTATTACAGATGTTATCACAGGATATAAAGATCATGGAACCATGGAATAGAAATGGAGTACTTAGGCCACTAAGACCAATCCTGCTCAGTGTATTCCAGATAACTGACTTAATTAAATTAGTCATTGGCTTCTATTTCCTATCTCTATATCTGTTAGCTATTGTTTGACTTCTTCTGAATGCATGATTACTGCTGATCAGAATAGTGCTAATCATATTTTCAAAAGGAGGCCAACTTTCATTTGCTCTCAGCTGATAGCTTGATATTTCTAAACATGGGTTTAAAGTTATTTTGGAATAGCACTGAATCCATGTTAAGTTCTTTTTTAACATAGTTTGGTATTATTACGGAGGCAGTCGTGGGTTCTGGATCCTGTTGCAACCAGTACGCTTGCAACGGGGCCTGGAGTCCACCACATGACCGTGCACAGTGCATGCATGCATCCTTACCTCTTTGATGCCTCTGTGAGCCTCCAGTTGCTCGGCAGAGTGTTGTATGGGCACCATGCGCTCCGTGCACGTGTGTGGAAGCGCCAAAGAGATCAAATACAGGTAAGGAGCTCGGACAGGTGGGTAGGCCCTCTGGAGCACCATACCAGAACAGTATCCAGTGCTCTGCACAGGCACCGGTATGACCATACCAGGGCGTACCGCCTGCAACCCACCACTTTGTGGAGCAATACTGAATGCTACTTGATAGTCTGATTACCATCTGTAATCAGTTGGCAATTGGATTCCCTTTGAATATACCTATGCAAAACAAGAATTTATTTTGACATATATCTAAAGCCACTGTTCTAGCCATATCTTAAAACTCTCTTTGCCCCTATCTCCATCTGCTTCGCTTGCTTGCTTTCGGCTGCCATAGAAACGGGGAGGGGGGCATGGTATTTGGGAGGGGAATAATTGGTACAGGAGTGATAGTTAAAAAGGGAGTTTTGTTCTCACCATCTTCTGCACATGCTGATGGCCGGTGTTCGGAGTTGGTCAAGGCCAACCGTCCTGCATACCAACCTGATGATGCTTCTTGGAGATGCACCCACATGACACCTAAGGGATTTGCAGATTGGGCAATGGGGTGGGGGTTGTTGGGGGGAGGGGGTTGGGCAAATGTTTGATATGTATGATTTTGCATGTTTCTACCTCAGACCTTGCTTTACTTCACTGCTATCTTTTCATAACCAGTAAAAGTACTCTTAATTCTACAAATGGAGTTAGGTGGTTTCTTTCTTGGTTGTTGAAGGAGGCGTGCCTGACAATAAGCAAGGTCTCACTTTTGCACTCATCCCAGAGCTAACACCTTCCGAGGGGAGTGTAATAAAAAAAAAACCTTCAAAGAAATGTCCAACCCGGGCAGCGACTGGAAGGATGAGATGGGGGCTGTCAGATCCTCATGTCCCTTGGAGATGGAGCGGATGGCGGAACTGAATTTGGAGGAAAGATCTGTCCGCCCCAGGTGATAGTTGAGAGTGGAACAGAAGTATGATCTTGAGGAAATTCTGGCTGGAATTACAACAACCCATCGTCGGCAACCAGCAGCTGCCTGGCAGGAAGCTGAAGAAGAGGATCACATGATGTCCCATGCTAGAGACCTGTCGAGGACCTGGGGAGTCCCTGGGGGGTCCCTGGGGGCAGACAGCAGAGCTTATCAGGATGGGAGAGCCCCAGCAGCAGTAGCAGCAACCGCAAGACCCCTTCCAAGGGGGGGAGGGCCCCCCATAGATGCCGGATAGCAAAAGTTACGCCTTTTGGCGTGAAATTTGGAGGGGACCCAAAAGAGCTAGGATTTTTCCTGGTGCAAGTTTGGAATTTTATACAACATTTTGGAGAGGATCTCCCAAATGAGAAAGCCAAGGTAAGAATTGTTACCATGGCGTTGGGTAACAAAGTGGCAGCCTGTATGGTCGCTCTGCATAACGATGACTCCCCCCTGCTGAGGAACTATAATAGGTTTATGGCTGCCCTGAGAAAACGCTTTGATGACCTGCTCACTGAACGAAAGGCCAGAACCAAGATGAAAACCCTTACTCAGGGAAAAAATCCAGTGGCTGAATACATCCAAGAGTTTCATGAACTGTTGGTGTATATGTGGGGTTAGTCGGAGGAGGCTTTGATGGACACTTTTTTGGATCGCCTGAACCAAGATATGTACCAGAACTGTGTTAACAGCCCCCACCCCCCGCAACCTGCAACGCTGGTACGAATTGGCAGCAGATGTGGAGATCGACCTAGCCAGGGATAAATACCGGGAAGACAGTGAGAAAGGTAAAAATCCCTCTCCTACCTATCCCCAAGGAGCTCTGAAGGGAGGAAAAAGTTGGTCTTCAAGCAAGCTCCGGTCTACTGCTTGTTTCTTCTGTGGGAAGGAGGGGCATCGAGCAGCGAACTGCCACTCAAAAATTGGCCCAAAGCCCCCTGCTGCTGGGGAGAAGAAGCCAGACAAACAACCTGAGAAATGAAAGGACACCGCCATGGAAGGGGTGGATCCTGTTGAAGAATTCCCTCCCAACCTAGGGGAAGAAGAACCCTCCTTTCTCTCGGGGGAAAGTGAAACCGACTCCGATGACGACCATCTGGTAAGTCCCCGATTGAGCCCCATGTCAAATTGTCTAAATGTGAATTTCATCAAGAGAAGATAGATTACCTAGGCTACCGCATCTCCCACAATAGCATCGAGATGGACCCGGCAAAAGTTCCAGGCTACTTTAAGGAGAGTGGTCAGTGATTGTTTTCCTAATAGATGAAGATGTTGAGCACAGCAGAAAGAAACAAAGCCAAAGGAAATAATACATTCCTGTCTTTAACATGCCCTGTAGATTGTAATTAAGGATTTCACTATTTGCCAGCATCTGTGCCTATGCCAGGATAAAAAGTTGCTGGTAAGAGGAGAAAGAGCTCTAAGTCAGCAGCATCTGAGTCCTTTACATGCTCACACTCTTTTTAAAATTATATTTTATTCAAACATAATATATGTTGTTTATATTAGTGCTATGATATCTGATGCAAAAAACTTAAGTCGGAGGCAAAGAGGTACACACACTCTTAACTTTTTGCTGCCCTTTAGTAAGCCTCTTTCTCATCTCTACTTCAACATCCATAACTCAATTCAATTGTTACGTCTTGCAGATAAATCCAGCAGATGCATATTTGAGAGGGACTCACCCATGCTCAGCTGCATGCAGTACAAGTGGGTGGTCATAATAAACATGGGGTATTTGCAGCTTTTAAATTCCAATTATATGGAAATGATGGGTGTATCGTATGTATAATACAAAAGTGTGTTTGTAATGAAGTAGATCAAAGACTTTAATGTTGTTCTGTATTTGGAATGGCAATGCATTTGGAATGGCACTACTACATGGAGTAGAAAGATCCAAAATGAAACTGTTCCCTGCATTTTCAGAAACCTTGATAAATATTGCCAGAAAATATTAAGATCCAGCTTTACAAGTATACTGTGCCAGAAGCTTCATAAAGAAAAGTTTGCTTTTATCACTGGGGCAGCTCTTTACAGAAAGGATTCCCAAATTAGAGGAGCTAACATTATTGGAGACTTTGAACTACTGTAAATCTTTCCATTATCCTAATCGGGAAAGCAGATGAAACTATCTTTTATACAGTTAGTCCTGGTTTAGCAACTGCCTCATTTAATGACCATTTGTGGTTACTATGGCAATTAGAAAGTTACTTTGTGACCCATCATTGCATTTATGACCTTTGCAGCTTGGTAAAGCAAAGGAAAACTGAAGTAAGATCATAAGTACAGTTATAGTTTCACTTAGCAACTGCTTTCTCTAATGACCAAGTTGCTGGTCCCAATTGTGATTACCAACAAGAATGACCTGTATAAGGTGTTGATTGTCTTCTGTTACAAAGTGATCCACAATATTTAGATTTCTGGCATTTTCACTTTCCAAAACTCATTTGTCACTTGAATATATAGTACCTTCCTGACATTATGTAAGTTTCTATGTTCTGTCCAAACTCTATTATAATCAAGGTTGAACAGGCTTCATTATTATTTAGTGTAATTATTTTTCAGATACTTTAGAGAACTCTTCCCTTTTCCCCAAGAATACGAGGGAACTCTCAGAAACAAAAGGGTTTGTTTTGTTGTTTTTGGATAAAGTTTTAATGGTATGAAATGATAATGGTAGCATTAGATGGACTGGCATGTAATGCATGCTTTAATGGGGAATCCTGAGCACTAGTGGTCATTGACCATGATCATTTTGTATCTCAGTAGTACTAAGGATCTGCTGTCATGTTGATGGAAGCGGAGGTTCCTTTTGAATGTGGCCACTCTTGCAGTACAGTATTTGCAAAAGACATGCAGCCCTGAATTCTGAACAGGATATTAGCATTCATGGAGAGAGGTGATATTGAAGTCGTAGCTGAAAGCTGGCACAGATTCCAAAGCATGAATTTCATATATTTGTGAGAATCAGGAATGACAGACCTGAATTTTAAATGTTCACATTTTTTTAAAAAAGGACTGCTGATGAAAAGATGTGGGGATTGTACTGAGGGAGATTGGGGGACGATAATATACATCTATAGGGGTTTTGAATAGAAAAGAATCACAAGCTCTTTTTAAGGGACATTGGGATGGTTTGATAAGGAAGTTGTAACTACAGTACTGGGCAAAATTAATTGAATCTGTCAAGTCTGTGTATGGAAAGTTCTGAATTCCATTCAAGAGATTGACGAGAAAGCTCAACTAACTTTGATGAAAAAATGAAGAATGTTTGCATACTATAGAGCTGTGGTGGTGCAGTGGTTAGAATGCAGTATTGCAGGCTAACTCTACATTCCCACAACCACGAGTTTGATCCTGACCGGTACAAGGTTGATTCAGTCTTTCATGCTTCTGAGGTCGGTAAAGTGAGGACCCAGATTGTTGGGGGAAATATGCTGGCTTTGTAAACTGTTTAGAGAGGGCTTTAAGCACTATGAAGCAGTATATACATCTAAATGCTTTGCTATTGCTATAGCCTTTAAGATATTTTTTTGCCCTGGTGACTTCTGATACATGGAATCTATAACATATGGTAGTACATTTTGCTACCTGGCGGAAGTATTTATCTTTTTGATCTAACGTTAACTTGAACCACATTTGTCTGAGGGAATTACATATTATTAAAGAATATAAATAAAAATACTAAAAGAGTTTTATTGTTATAACATTGTCTTTTTTATTTGCTCCCCTTTTAACTTTGCCCTGCGGTCACTTCCGAATTTAGGAACTACTCACCACTAAGTTGCCCATTGACTATAATGGATCAGGATCCAAATTATATTAGTTATCTGAAGCTTTTTAGTATGTTTTCCCCATTAGTCGTACCTTGCTACTCAACTGCTTTGAAAGTCATCTAATTTGATACTCAATGCTTTTTGATGGCTTAACATACTCAACATACTCTTCTGATGTCTGGAGTAAACCTCCATGTATGTTTCTCATCCAATCTCATCCAGAGTATATGCTATTAATATTTTGAGTAATAATATCTTCAGAAATTAGTGCAAGTGATGTCCTTTGTAGCAAAAAGTTCCAGTAAGAATGTCAGTCCTCACTAAACAATTAGAAAGAAAATAAAAAAGTTAGTATCTATGGTGCAGGATCCATCATGGATAACCATTATGTCAGTTTTTCACAGATCTTTTGGATTTTCAATCCTAATTTTTACACTCATTTCCATTTTTGCCCTTTTCTACTAAGCTTTAGATAGCCTGTAGCCAAATATCTGCTTATATATAGTGAATACCCACTGGTATGCAGTTGCATGCAAGTGGTACTTAACCTGCTAAGTTTCAGGTAAAATTTAGTATAACATAGTAAAGGGATTATGATATCAGTAAAGTCATACCCAATACTGTAGGACAGGGGTGTCCAAACTTGGGAACTTTAAGACTTGTGGACTTCAACTCCCAGAATTCCCCAGCCAGCCATGCTGGGAGTTGAAGTCCACAAGTCTTAAAGTTCCCAAGTTTGGACACCCCTGCTGTAGGAAATAGATCGCTTTAGACAGGTTACTGGCATGCCTTTAAACGGTTGCTTTTAAAAAATCATGGTTGATAAGGTAGCTTCCCTCACCCTCTTTGCACAATGTTGTTGATATTGTATAGGAACAAGGGTGAAGAAATTGCTTTGGGTAACCTTCATGATTAAGATGATTTAAAATGTAATGTTTGGTCTGGGTTTAACAAAATTGGATTCTTTGCCATATGCTTTCTGTGGATGGTACTGTATCCAGAGTAGTCTTAGAATATGACAATCAATTTATTATACAAATTATTTTTATTTTAAGTTTCAATTTACTACGCCTCTACTCAAAAGGGGGTGGGATATACATTTTAAACTATTTGGGATTCATGCAAAACAGGCTACTGTAAAATTTTATTTCTTTTAATGTAAAAAAAATGGAGGACGGGTTTGATTGCATTGTGATATATACATTTCTGTTTTTTCCTCCCTGACTATTTCATACAGTGGGGATTGACATCCTTCCCCTCTGCTTTTTGTTTAAAGAATTTTAATTTCTTCTAGCTCTGACATTCTGGATGCTGTGCCATGTTCAGGAATAAATGCTTTAAAGGGTGGAGATGCTCAAGTGACAAATTATAGGTCAGGTGTTTCAATGGAGAAATGTCTCGATTTAAATTTGCTGACTAAACCTGCTCTGTTCGTTGGGAAAGTAAGGTGTTTACTGCCACTTATGCTACACTGTGGCTTTGGAGGACAGTGGATTCATATGCCTTCCTGCTTCAATTGGTTTTTTCCTCCAGAAATGCAAGCAACTGAACTTTAGGATTGGAGAAAATGGAGAATTATCATCCCCACCAGCTCAGTTTTGGAAATCAGAAGATGGTTACAAAGCTGGGATTGATGACCTGTTTTGACCCTATCAATGAGTTTCAGAAAAGTTTTGAATTCAGGCAAAATGTTTTCAAGAGGATCCAGAGGCTCTACTTTTGTCAACGGGCACAGCTCCCTGGGGAAACCTTTGTGAGTTTTGCTTCTGCTTTGTGGGAGTTGGCACTACCCTGCGATTTTGGACCTTTGCAGGAGGAGCTTGTGCTTGACCAGCTAATTGAGAAAGCAAGAGATTGGAGAATTAGGGAGACTCTCTTTACCCAAATAAATTCACTGACTCTGTCCGGAGCCATAGAGCTTGGCTCACAAATGGAAACAACTTTCAAAGCAGCACCAACTAGAATATCATCAGCAGTAGATCAATGGAAACATCAGATTATCAGCAGTAGAAACTGGAGAATGAAATACTTTCAACATTATGGAATGCTGCAGCAAAGGACAGGAAAAGGAGTGCTGTCACGATGGTCACATGGAACTAAATGCTGTCTGGTCAAAAACACTTTCCACAATTGCCACAGTGTAATGCAGTTTAGGGCATCAAGCAAATTGGTATGTTTTTAACAGCACTGATGATGCACATTTGACATGCTGATATTAATTATGTTGCATGGTATTTCACTTTGTATATGTTTGATGTTGAAGGAATGCTTATAAAACTTCTGAATGACTAAAAACTGGGTAGAGGCAGCTAATACAGAAGCAAAATTCAAAACTGTCACGAGAAATTAGAAGTTAGGTTTAAAACCATGTAGTATTTGCGTAAGAGAAAGGAATAGATGTTTTTATTTAAGAAGAGGTATTCTATTAAAAATATAAATGTACCTGTGTTGGAGGATACTTGCATTGGTAACAGTACTTGTGAAAAAGATTGACATGGCTGGTAAAAAAGGGAAATGCAATTTTTAGGCATTTGCCAATCCATGGGAAAAAGTACAAGGAGTACTTGGTCAAAGTCCATTCTGAGTAGTGTGCTTTCTTGTTGTTTTTCATTGCCCCAGAAAAAATATGGATAATGTTCTTAAGCTGAATGGAAGAAAAGCTCCCTAAGAGTAAGAACAATTTGATGATAGATCCCACTGCAGGGAGACTTCCCTTTCCTAGAGCTGTTGGGAGAGAATTGATAGAACTGTCTGCTTGTGATGCTTTAATTTGAAAAGTAGACCCAATGGCCTAAATGACTTATTTTAACTCTCTAATTCCATAATGCAAGTAACATAAAAAAGATAAATCCATATATTATATGTAAGGAGCTAACATATTGGTTATCATTCTAGGATAGTTTAATAGCATAGTCTAAGCTTAAAATTTCAAATTAACTGCTTCTTCCATCCTTTTTAAAAGCAATCTATTAATTTCTTTCTGATTTCCAGAGCACCCTCAACTTTTGATTGATAATGATGTATTCATTTATTTTTGTTTATTTGCTATGAACAATTTAGATGAGGATTTCAGCCAAATGATTTTCTTTTGTTTTTTAAAATATTCAGATACATAAATAAATAAAATATCTAGATAAGACAATAGCATACTTTTTAAGAGAAATATATAATATTGTCAGCCTTCCAAGACTAAGAAACCAAACTCACAAATGCCAGTACTACTTTTATCTTACCATTATTTTGGTAGCAACTCTTCCTCCTGTTCCTTAAGATTTTTCTTTTTGTTCATTGCACTCATACGTTCACTATAGAATTCACCTCCACCATTTTGAAGTGTTTTATTTTATTTGCTAAAATCAGTATGCACTTCAGTCAAAGACTTTGGATGGCCCAGAATGCTTAAACCCAAGATTCACACACACACAAAAAAGACATCATAAACAAATGAACAGGGACCGTATGATTAATATCATTGAAAATTGTGATTCTAACTAACCCCTAAACATTTGATGCTTACAATTTTTATGAAGTTTACCAGATCAGGAATGATCATAAGAAAGGAAATCTCTGTTTGCATCTTTCTGAGCTTTGTTTATTGTTAGGCAGAACAATTAAATAGAAACAATGTACTTATATTTTGGCCAATGTCTGTCTTGTGGTTGTCATATGGACATAGGATTGCAATGGTATAAATTTTCATTAGTACAATGATATTATTAGGGTGTATTAATTATTATATCTTGTGTTGCTATTCTAGAATCATTATTTCTTGCAATTTGTAGTGTTAGATATTTAAACAGTGGTTTGAAATTACTGTAATTCATCCTTTTTTTCTGGAGAAACTTCAGTGAGAAGATACTTGGCATGGAGCCATGTATCCAATAAATGTTATGTGGTAGAACTGGTATTTTTGTTTGTTTGTTTGTTTTTTCCATACTACTTCCTGTCAGAGAACAGCTGGTTTTTTGATTATGACAAAATATCTTGCTGTGGAAGGTTTCCAAGGACTAGAATTTGTGGAGGCTGCATGATGGAATCATAGACACCTTCTTCTTGCTTGCATTAAGATATACAAGTTGCAAACAAGTTAACTGCTGGGGAAGAACCTTACTACATCAATCACCTGGGAAGATGCTCTTTGTGCATCCAATGCGGGTGTGTCAAGATTGTGCTGGTTCTCCTTGTTTTTCAATGAAGTGTGAATTACTTTGCGGAAAAGTCAAATTCATATTGCTAACACTATTTCAGGAATCAGATTGCTTAGAACACCAGGAATTTTGCTACTGGCTGAAATGAATATTTTCTTGCAACCTTAGTTCTGTCAGAATTCCACAGGGTAATTCTCTAACAGTGACCTAAGACACAAGTGGTTTAAGGGCATAATTTTATGGTGGTTGCTTATTAAAGATTATATCAAACAAGTATGAATAATATAAAAATCTAATACAGAAGTACATTTAAAAAGGAAAAAAAATCTTTCTCACTCTTAGTATGTATGTACCTCAATCTCTGGTCCTCTACTAGAGACCTGGGAGTTTAAGGGTTCTGCATAATATTTTAGTTGTTCCTAATACTGTACTATTCTGGTCAGGGAGTACTGATGTTGTTTTTGGGATCTATTGGACCCACTTTCCTAGTTTAGGAATCACAGCCCTGAGTACTCCTACCACTATTAGGACCACTTTGCTCCTACTATCATTGGGACCTCTTTTTATATCTCTGTAGTTCCTATTTTAGGCCCTGGTATTTCTTCAGCTTTTCATGCTCTTCCTTCCTGATGTTGCTGTCACTTGGCATTGCTACATCTACCACCACCTCTGCCTTCTGGTCCTCGTCTGCTACCATTATGTCAGGTTGATTGGCTAGTACTTGCCTGTCTATCTGGTTTTGGAAGTGTCACAGGGTCTCAGTCCTATTATTCTACATGACCTTGTGTAGAATCTCCCATCCGGACTTGGGAGAGTCTAGCTCATATACTGTGTAGATTTTCCTCTACACAATGTCAACTACTTAGGTTGTGCCATTCAGTGTATACTGTTCCTGCTTGCATCTTACACCCTACTTCTATGCGTTTGTGTCTCTGCATAGTTTATGAGCAACTGGTGTTTTGAGGCTCTGGTGTTATTCCCAATGCCCTTCTGAACTATGCTCATGTACTGGCTCATATGCTTCTTTAACTTGGTTGCTGTGATGCTTGATGGGACTTTCCATGTTGTGGGCAAGAAAGTTGTTGGCTGGTTGAATGGTACTGTTTCTTTGTAGGGCTCTTTCATGATTGAGACCTGCATCAGGATTGTATTTGACCTTAGGGTGTATGGGGGGGGGGCACGGCCAGCGTGGGCATGGCCAGCTTGAAATCACCCATTGTGGTGGCCCAAGTAGTGCTGGGGGGATCTGTCTGCAGCCCTCTGCCAGTGAAAACAGAGCTTGGGAGGGCTGCACATGGCAGAGGGCTGTAGAAGGCCGTTGCAGCTGAAAACGGAGCTCGGGAGGGCAATACATGCCCCTACAGAGCTCTGTTTTTGCTGGCAGAGGCACTGCGGGTTGCTCCTTCGCTGTTTCCAGGGCGGCCCCACGGGCCAGATCTAAGCACCCCACAGGCTGGATTTGGCCTACGGGCCTTGTGTTTGACACCCTTGCTCTAGACGTTTGATAGAGTCAGGCTCTTATGTTTCTTTCAGTAGCTGAATTTTATCTTTAATCTTCACACCTTCTGTAATTCCAACAGCTGATTAATTTCTCTCCGAGTTATCTTGATCTTAGCTTTTAACCTCATTTTCCAGGAAGGGAGTGTTTTACAATGTAGCTACAATTGAACCATAATTTTTAAGTGTAATTTGTTGTTTAAAAATTGGGTCATAATAATGAAGTAAAATAAAGTTATATAAATTCAGTGTGAATATGTTTTGCTTGATTCTAGTATTGGAAAATACACATCCTGGACAGAAGACAGAGACTATTTTTCTAGGACAAAAAAACCAACATCACTTATTAATGACCACTGTTGTAGTTCTGGCCATTTCTATTAATTTATTTGTCATGAATTATCATGTAGTTAAATGATCACCAATGAAATATCTATATCTATATCTATATCTATATCTATATCTATATCTATATCTATATCTATATCTATATCTATCTATCTATCTATCTATCTATCATCTATCTATCTATCTATCTATCTATCTATCTATCTATCTATCTATCTATATATCTATATCTATATATTTCTAATATTCAATAAAGCATCAAATACCTATACAAAGTTAAAAACAATATACATAAAATGTAGTTTTAAATCTTTTGACAATTACTTAATGCAAAAGCTAACAAATGTAAACATATTTAGCATTGTCCAGTAGAGGGAGCCACTAAACTTTACGCAGCCACATTTTTGAAAATGAACTATTATTTAATTGGAGCAGATGACATTTAGTCTCAATTGATTTAGTATGCACTGACTATCAGTACAGTTTGAATACCAACCGAGTGGGGAGGGGCAGATTTCCCTTCTACGTAAGAGATAATTTCTATTATTTAAAAAAAATCTGTAACAAAGATAAATGCTTAAAAGAAAGGTAAGGGGATGCATTATCTTCAAATATGAAAAAAATTATTCTAACCAAAGCACACAGTACTCTACTTGTAAATTGTATAGATTACAAAGCATTGTATTGAACAATAAAAAATCCACCAAATATTAAAATAGTTTTGAAAATTATTTGGGAGATGTGGTTTAGCTTTTGCGCACTACAGTACAATGTCCACAAAATGCCACCAATGGCATTGTACAATGTGCTGTCATGGGCAATTACAGCATTGTTTCTCAATCTTAGCAACTTAAAGATATTTAAATGTCAACTCTCAAAATTTTTCTCTTCTGTTGCAATTCTGGAGAGAACAGTGGGAACCATACCTGTTATAAATTAATCTTCTTAATACAAGACTCTATTGTTGATTAATTTCTCATCTTTTTATAGGCCTCGGAGCCAGTTGACAACTGCACAAGCGAAGGAGAGATCGAAGAAGACCAGAATTCTTCAAGCTTAGATACACCAGAGCTGGAGATATGTGGATCAGGCCAGGAAACAGATGAAGACTATTTTGAAACCCAGTCATATCAAAGCGAATCACTGTCAGATATCAAAACAGAGCCTTATGAAAGTGTGTCAGACTCGGAGTCTATTGCCAGTGATGTCACTAGAGAACCCAATCTTGCTTCAGAAATAGAAGAATCGTGGCATAAGCATTCGAAAACAAAAGGAGATAGATCTCCTCCCAAGTGTTTCACAAAAGAATTTGGATTTATTCAAAAGGAAAATGTGGATTTCCCTTCAGTCTTACATGTAGCAACAAGCAAATATGCATTGGAGTTATTAGCACCAGAATCCAAAATTGAAGACGTCAAAGGAAAGGAGCAGGTATTACCTTACAGTATTACCTCTACGGGGTCAAAGGCTAATAAAAATGATTTTGTGTTACGGACTGAAGCTTTGTTAAGAGTGGGGACAAAATCTGCAGCCAGAGAGGCACACTTCCATACCCATTTAGAAGATCATATTAAAGGTGCCAGTAGCAAAGAGAGAATGAGTCCAGAAGCAGTAACATTGGTTAATCTCAGAACAAACTCTGAAAGCGCTTTGAATTTTTCTGAAACTTGCTGCTCCTGCTCAGAAACAGTTTCCAGAAACAGTTTGCCTAATATTCATTTAGAAACAAATGGAAGTTGGAAAAGATATAATGAATCTTCCAAAATGAGGTATAAAAAAGATTGTATATTTAATGCCGAGTATAGTCAAAAGAATACTTTTGACAGTGAAAAAATTGTAGAAACAAATTTGTATGGCAGAAAGCAGAAACTCACAGATTTTAAATCTACATTTTTGGTGCCTTCCACAAAGCCAGGAAATTTAGCAATGAAATCATGGCATAGTTCTCCTGGAAATATAAATGGTCAAGATATCAGAGAACATATCGAAGATTGTCTTTGTCTAGCAGATAAATTAAGCCAATCGTGCTCCACATTGCCCCTAAAAGAATCAGATCATGTTCATGCTAAGGAAAACATAGATTGTTCAAAAACATCTTTAAAAGCGGGAAAGGACACAAATATTAAAGAGTTATTTCTTACTCCTCACTTGATTTCAAATAAAAATGTACAGAAGCATGCAGAAAACTCCCATGGGACTAACAAATCCCAGCTTTGTGGCCTTACAACAAAAGGAACAGAAACATCAAAATGTCAGTTGTTGGTATTGTCCCAGCTGCCAAATTCCTCAGAAAACAATTCTAAAAAGAAGAAATTTTCAAATATGAGATGTATATCAACACATGTAAATGCCAATGTAGAGTTAAAAAAACACCTGAAATCAAAAGATCAGATAGAAATTAAAGGGTTGTCTCCAAATCACTTTAGTTCTGAATCACACATCTGTGATGTTCATGTCTCAGAAAGATACATAGATAAATGCACTGGGGCAAAGAAATATGATAATACTTGTGCTGTTCATGCTTCCATGATTAATGCAGATGTGAAGAAGGAAAGCAAATGCATCAAAACTCAAAACCTTGAGGCTTTTTTCAGAGCATCTGAAGTGAGAAGTAAATATGGGCCAAATGTAGGCCGTGAGAAGGCAGTTGAGATTCTGACATCAAATGGAAAAGATTTTAGAGAACAGGAACCCAGTACATCCAATACATTAAAATATCCTTTGAATCATCACAATGATATAGAAAAGAAGGCTTGCAATTGCAGTAATGGTGAAGATGTTGATGTCGACGCTTTTAAAGTAGCACTAATTCCACATTATATGTGCCAGAAGGAAAAATCAGATAATATTTCTGAGTTAAAAGCTTTATTGATAGAAAGCCCTGGTCAAGAACTATTGCAAACAAATGCTGAAGTTGAGAACTCTTTGCCTAAATTTACTGAGATACTAGAGCATGAGAATTCAAACTCTCATCTGATCACCATCATGGATGCCACAAAATCAGAAGAATCTCCAAATGGAAAGTCCAGTTGTACAAATGACATGTTTTCTGTGCAGGTGTTGCCATACAATGAAGATGAATTCCAAGTTAAGATGGCTCCTGAGGAAAGTCCAGGAAATACACATTGCGAAACGGATGCAAACATGCTGGACTCACTGTCTTTGCCAGTTTCTGCAAAATCTACGGAAGCTAGTTTAGGGAACAATACATCCACAACTAATGTACTTTTAGAAAGTACTGTGCAAACTCGGAAAAAAGAGGGGTGCATAGATATTTTGTCCTTGGCCCTGCCTGCAGCAAATAGAGACCTATTACTAAGAAAACCATGTCAGTTGAATGGTGATTCTGTCTTAGAGACAGTACAAATAACAAACAATGAATCCCAAACTCGTGGCTATACAGCAATGGATGAATCTATGACTACAAATGCAGAACAGGGTGCTTGTGTAAATATTGCAAGAACACAGGAAATAAATAGTAAAAATATATTGTGCCAAGACATTGTTGATGATGATGAGACTCATCTTCAAAGAAATAATATCAATGCTAAGCAAGTTATTGGGGAGAGAGACTCCAAAATCTGTGATGTAATACATGAGGAAATTACTGTTTCTCTCAAATCAGAATCAGATAAAGTTTTTACAACTGAAAATTTAAAGTGCATTAGTAAAAACTATGACATGAATGTGAATCCAGATATCTCTGACACTTCAGTGAAAACTGACACACAAGGTAATAGCATCAGTAGCCTAGATAATATCAGCACGGGAAGTGTAAATAGTGAAGAGATGGACAATAATATAATTAACTTTTTTGGTAGTAACAATAGTTTCTATAAGGCAGTGCAGAGAATCAACAAAGTGGGTGCCCTAGAAAAGTCTGTTAAGTATTCTAAATTTTTAGCTTTCCCCAAGATGGCATCCTTCAAGAAATCTAAGCTAACATCTCCTGATAATCAAGATAATGTGAAAACTAAGGAAGTAACATTTGATAGTGATAAAGCCGATGAAGTAGATGAAGTAGAAGATAATTGGAAATACCTCAATTCACCCAGTTCTACTTTGCAAAACAAAGATCAATGCCTTGCAGAATATTCAGATGACGACGATTTATTCTATGAAAAACCTGTTGGACTTTTCAATAGAATTAGTCTGAGAAAAGCTTCTAGCTCTAGTCGAACACTCTTAGAAAGTGCAGGCACATATTCTTCTTCTTCCACGTTATCCAGAGTAAAATATGGGGAAGGAACAACTTTAGGATTTGTAGAGAACAACAATAATGAGTTTAATGAGTACCCTGAAGTCCAGAAATCCTCCCCAGAGAATGATTTTAAATGTAACAAAAACATAGATAGCAAAAAATTCCGGAGCCGATTGGCCTTGGCCCATAGATCCTTTTCAAGCTTCTTTGAATCGAAAACGCTGGAAAAAGAAAATGCTCAACAGAGTCCAAAAATTTCATTAAAGAATGAAAAAGTAAAAGTGCACCAATCTTGGAAAGCTCTTCTAAAGAACAAGGAGGCAGATAGCCTGAAGCAAAACCCCTGTTCAAATAGGAGCTCTGGAAACTTTAGTAGAAAATCATTGAAGGAAAAAAAGGAGTATCAAAATGGACAAGAATTTTTTAAATACAGTGTTTCTAATGGCTCATCTACAGGAGGTGGGCATTCCTATTCCTTTGGGCCTGCTGACTTTCTACCTATAGACACCAGGAGGAAGAGGAGAGAATCATCCTTTGGCCCAGATTGTAGTGGAAAAGAGAAAATGATGGGGAATGACGGGAATACCTCCTATGAAGAATTCTGGCTGAAATCTCCAATTACTCCAATTGACCTGCAGTCATCATTTCCCCATTTCACTCCTTCTTGCCCCCAGTTGTCAATGTATGAACGTAAAGATATGCCATGCAGACCTATGAGTCCCAAGCCACAAAGTCCTCGAACTGCTCATCAGCGGATGGGCTTCCATTATCCTGGTAAATTAAGTTCAACTTCATTGATATCTCTCGGAAATATCTCTGTTATCGATGGCGGTTTGGAAGCACCCGAGAGGCCAAAGACATTGAAACCCAGATCTAGTTTCTTGCAGTCCATGCATTCATTAGATAATGACTATTTTAGAGAAGACAGTGGGATAAGCAGCCAGTCACAGATCAGCTTAAACACTACTGCTTCCATGAGTGATATAATCAGAGATGAGGTGAGTTGCTCTGCAGGAGATTATGTATATTGACACTGAGTGTATGGAGAAGGATTAAAAATAATTTTTTGTTGCGTATCTCATGTAGAATTCTGGGTTAGTCTGGATGTCATGCTCAACGTTACAAATTTCATGTTTTGAAATAACTTTAGAAACCTGTTTACAAAGACATAGGCCATCAGAACTATTCATTTGTGTAAGTTCTTCAGAGAATTTGAAAATAAGATGAGATAATAATTTAAGATTCTCGTTATAAGACTATTCATAAAAAATATTTAGAGCTAACTACTTCATTTTCATGTTTCATAAGTATGTGAGGATACGGAATTGTAGTCATAGATTTGCTTTCAGAAGTGACCTTTGAAAAATAGTGCTGAAAGAGTGCTTTTCATTTCTAGACAAATGCTGGTTTTTCATTTTAAATACCTATTCAATGATAGTAATTTCCTCTGTTACTGTCTTTTAATGAAGGGTTAGTTTTTAAAAAAACTTTCAGTAAAGATGTACTATACGAGGCCACATTATCTGTGCAATTATGCTGCAACCATGCATTCAGATCAGGAGGTGCTTTGCAGGATCAAGAGAAGGTTCATGTTACATGCTCTCCTATAGAGAAGACAAAAGGATGGTCAAACATTAAACTATTGTCCATTAGTTCTTCAGAGGTAGAAAGATATGCTGACATAAATGGTTCTGTCCTGATGGCTGAATCTTATTCTGCCAATGTAATAAGAATGGTGCCCAGTACAGTTCTTTCTGTTTAAATGTAGGATAAGTTAAGAAAGCACTTGGTGGCTTTCTCTGACTTTACAGCCCCTTCTAACAAGCAGGAAAGTAGCCTCCAATCATTTCCCCCAATATGTGTTGCAGCACATCTCACTGCAGTGTAAGGAAGTTTATGGTGTGTTTAGCCAGCTGTCAAGGTGCCTGCCTAACAGGTTATGATGTATCAATTAGGATACAAGCACAAGGGAGACTGTAGGTTGAAATTGGAGTGAATTGATAGGAAAAAGCTCTATCTTAAACTAATGCTGCTAGGTGAATGGTCACCTCTGTCCTCAGGCAGATGCTACTGCAGAAACCAGATGTCAGGTCTTTCAGCAACAAAAGCCCCAATGGCCTCTGGAAAGCAATGCCCAGTGACCAGAGAAGGAAGGATTATGTCTGTAGCAGTTTAAAATGGCCAGGTGGATTTCTATATAGTGCAGACTTGTGTATATAGATAGTTATCTATATAATAATCACATAGAAGTTTGTTGAACTCCTTTTTGTAGAACTTACATCTGTAAATCTAACTTCTGGCTGAAATAATAGAAAGGAAAAGGGACACAGTTCTTAGGGGAAGGTGGCATTCCAAAATTAGAGAGGCATCTAAGTGTACCAAGCAAGTTTAGATAGATGGACAAAATCTTGTTATCACTAGGGAAGAACTGTCACAGCTAAATATAACTTTATTGTGCCCTCTGGAGGCAATGTTTTATATTGCAGGTTGTTCCTTATTATAGGCCCAACAACAATTATCATACATAGAGAATTCAAAGGATGCTTAAGAAAATAGCTAATTGAACTTTGCTAATTGTATATTCTTAACTGCAGCTTCAGTTTTAAGGAATTCTTGGTCAAATGTCTTCTGATGCCTGTCCTTCTAGATTGGTTGGCTTATTTGATTAACAGTTAAAACAGCTGTTTAGAGTTTTCTATGTAATTCTAGGAGTAATGCACGTGGGAGGGGCATTTGAACTGGGACTGCTCCGAACCGGGGATTTTTACCCGGATTCGGAGAGCCATGGCCTATCCTCGCTACCGGTTTTGGCAAACCGGGGCGAACCGGGTTGGATTTCACCCCTGGACTGCGCTATAAACAGAATATGTCAAGTGAGCCCTGCCACGTGCTGCCCTGGAGCAACTATTCAAGGATATTTACACTGTGCTGAAGTATTTTTCCTCAGTGCTTATATGAGCATGCATCCGGGCTTTGAAATTAATACAGGTGAGTGCAAATCCAGGTTTCATTTAGATTGCAGCATCCACACTGAATCAATAAAGACTTGAACTACTAAGCCATACCAACTACTACTAAGACGTGAACTACTAAGATTTGCAAGACATGTTATGTGATGTTACTTTAAAAGGGGACAAATGTAATAAGATTTTTCCAGATTTATGATGACTGCTTGCCCAAAAATGGTCAACAAAGAGAACATGTTTTAAAGATATTTTCACCTGTTATTTGTAAACTAGGAACATTCCCAACAAAGTGAAATATCAGCAGAAGGGAGGTCAGGTGAAAAGCATAGTCTTCCTTACCGAAAAAAGTCTATTCAGATGCCAGGGTCTTTGGATTCAAACGTAGAAGACAAAGCCTGGACCCTTCTCTTCTATATCCAGGAGGGAAAGATAAAAAAGCATGTCCAGCAGAAGAGACACAAATCCCTATACAAATGTTTCAGCTTTGATGATACATGGATGGAGAGAAATCGAAAAAGGACCTTTGTGAGAGAGGCCCAGTCAGACAGAGAGAACGAATCAAGTAACTTCCCAGAAGATCAACTCAATGTAAGGAACCAAAGATAATTTGTCTGTTCTCTCTGTTTGCATCTCATTCTTCCCTTTCAATGATTCCGTTAACTAGTTCTTCTGCTTCCTTTGTTTCTAACCCAACATGGCAATTTTGTGTTCACTTTTGTGAAACTACAGTAACCACAAAAGAAAAGGTTTATCCTGACAGATGGGTCTTCTTTACTGCCTCTCTTGTCTCATCTAGGATGCATGGTGTCATATGTACATATCTATGATGAATGGGTTGAAAAGTATTTCTATTTTAGAATATGATTTCTATTTTAGAATTCAAATGACATAAATGCAACTTTATTAGAAGCAGTATTAAATATTAAACAACTGCATGCCGAACACCAAGGACCACATAGTATTACGGTAATTCATTCTCTCCCACCCCTCGTTATCACAAATGTGTAATTTTAAGAGCTTTCTTTTCCTTTTAAAGTTCTTCATAATGACTTATCTAGCATTTGTGATATCTACAAAGCTCTTTCCCCTCAGAGAATCCTCCCTGCTCTCCTTTAGCATTCTCATTTGCTGCCTTTTATCCAGCAAATGTTTGATTGAAGACAAGCCTTAAAAAAAAAGTAATCTTTCTGGCGTTCAGGCTAGTTGTTTTTCTAAACATGTTACTACTTTTTTTTTCCTGTAGGTTAAAACAAAACCAGTTACTTCTCCAGTGGCCACTGATGCCCTTCCTCTCAAGTTGCACCTCTACTCCCAGAGCACACCTACAGGACTAGACTGCATGGGCTTGAGGCAAAGCATCTCCTTTCCTGGTATGACCACCTTTATTCTTTGATATCTAATAATGTACACTATAATTTGGTTGATTTTGAATTGGTTTGGTTATATTATTTGCATCCATTAGCTTTGATGGAAATGGGTATTCAGCAACACTATTTTCTTCAGTACCTCTTTTGTATATATTTGTATGCATTGATCTACCTCAGCAGAGATCTTATAATGGCATGACTAACTAGTTCATTTTAAGAGAAACCGCTAGAATTAAGCTCATTAGTGTTGGCACAACATAAAATGGAAGGACTATAGATGGCAATGGCTAAAGTGATGACTTTTAATATAGAGTTTGACAGAATCCCTTCTGAAGGCTTTATATTTGAAAGAAGGGTATAGTATTGGCTTCAAAAGAATCATGCCGAGTTTGCTTTGTTGCTCCATTTTCTTTTCAAGGAGTCTTGACAACTGTTTTCTAATGTCTTCTATTTTACATATGTAAGTGTAATCCTATTGCTTTATAAATTAAGAATAATGTTTGCGAAATGACTCCTTTTAATTTAAATGCAGTTATGATTTTTGTACTCTGAGACTTCAGTGCTTACTGAAAATTAGAATGCAGGAAAATCTTCAGTAGAGGATAATAATAAGCAGGTTTAAATGAAAGCTTAGAAATCCACTTTTTAATTCTCCAGCACAGAGATGGATCACAAAGATGTCTAAGATGTTCAAAGGTACTACTTGGACATCTATCGTAAAGTATAACTGCTGGTTATATTGTCAGATTGCTTAATCAGTGACATTGCTGATGAACTACTTCTAGCTTGCTTGCTCTTTAAATATGATTGTATTTATTATTTAAAGTTCTTAAAAACACATAGGGAATTAATGTGACTGCTGAAGTTATCGTTCTTTCTCTTGTTTTTCCCCCAGATGCTTTAATTACAATTCTCTCAAAGTTCTGTTACCATTTGTATGAGGTTAATTATAGTTTAAGCGAAAACAATAGAAAAATGTTTAATAGGACAAAAAGTTTGGCCAACTCGAAATGCCCCAAGTTTAACAAAGCTTTAGATATTTTTCCTGGAAAGGAAACCACATAGTATTTATGGAAGAAAAGTATATATCAAACTGTATGGTAGCTGCTATCCTTATGAATGGCTACCAACACTTGTTTTGCATGCAGCAGTTTTGTTGAAACCATTATGCCATTTCACTCCCTGGAACTCAGCTTTTAATTAATAAAAGATATATAATAATAATAATAATAATAATAATAATAATAATAATAATAATAATAATAATAATAATAATATAAAAACTAATAAATAAAACAAATCAAGAAATTGCAGCTTCCTGCAGTAACACCAGCGGAACTGCAAAAAACTGTGCTAATATTGTGTTTCCCCGAAAATACGACATGTCCTGATAATAAGGCTATGCCACAATTTTCTGGTGGGCAAAAATATAAGCCCTCCCCCGCAAATAAACCCCCTGGACAACCCCCCACCTCCGGCCAGGCAGAGTGCCACTCACCAACCTAGTAGTATCCCGAAGTTGCCAAGCCGTGGGAACTGGGAGGGAGGCAAAGGTGATCGCGTTGCTTGGCGCCTTCGGGATACTGTTAGGTTGGTGAGCAGCACTGTGCCCAGCTGAAGAGGGGGGTTGCCGGGTGGCTACTCTCTTGCGAGCGGGCTTCCAAAGAGCCGATCACAGCAGCCACCTGGCAAACCCCCTTTCCAGCCGGGCACAGCGCCATTCACTGACTTAGGGGTATCGCCAAGCCATGTGAGCGCCTGCTCGCCGCCGCCTGGCTCTCGCGGCTTGGCGCCTCCGAAATGCCAGAGAATGGTGCTCTGCATGGCTGCAGAAGGGGTTTACATGAGCGGCTGTTCCCCTCCCACTCGCGCGCCTCCCAACCTCATGATGCCTGGCCCAGCTCTCCCCACAGAGTCAGAGCACCTCTGATGCCACCACCACC